>NC_135087.1:11576911-11879264 GCF_051107435.1 Chaetodon auriga | reverse complement strand
TGATCAAATAACAAGTCAAAACGCTCCCAAAGGGTCAACATGCTCGTAGCTGAGACGAAGAAGCTAGCTAGATCCACTACATAGCAGAGCACACATATAAAACACAGACCAGCAGAAGTCGGATATAAACAGACAGAAACACCGTTCACGTTTTTGTAGTAATATTCAGATTTTTGCCCGCTGTTACCCAAATCACAGTTTGCCATGAAATTACACCACTTCATCTTCGTGTCATAACTCAGTCAAATCAAAACACGCAGATATCAAACACAAGCTGCTGGAATCAAGTCACTCTTGCTTATCTCTGTCTGTTGCCAGACATCTCCCATGGCCATCAAGTACTGATGTCCACAAATGCATTTAGAAATCATATGAAAAAAGCATTCCTTATAAAAACACTCTTCACATCTTCTCCCATAATCATCAGATTCAGGCTTTCTGTCCAGCACCAGAGTAGGTGGTTGTTGCATAACTTCCCACGATGCAGATTTGCCAAAATGCAAACAAATAGGTTGAAACCAAATAAACAATAGAGGTGTAAAGGCTAGATAGTTTTAAATGGATGTTCAGACAGTGAGTCTTGAGACAGTGAGACAGTGAGTTTTTTTTGTTTTTTTACCAGCTTTGTTGCACAGTGCAGGGTAAATCTTGGCAGGCTTTGTTGGTTTTTTTTTTCCTATAAAGCATCCAACCCACAAAGCTAACAGATATTATAGTTCTATAGACCCTGGCTACTTTTTAATTGCTGTTTGGCATGCTAACCTGTGAATAACAGTGTGCTACCTCCAAATAAAAGAATTACGTAAGTTTATGTTAAAAATCCCCCCCCCCCACCCCAAAAAAAAAAAAAAAATGTGTGCTAATCACTATTCTCTTTCTCAAATAACTCAAAATAAACCTTAATGAAATGCAACACAAAACATGCTGTACTTTAAATGCTAATCATGATTTTAGTAGAAGTTAACACAAATACTGTGTTTGAGAAAAATGATAAGTGGGCTATGAAAACAACATCCAAAACACTTGAGTTTATTATTGGATTAATTAACCACTCAATAATTCCATTCTGAAAAATTGACCTTTACATATTTTATTTACCCAATTTCAATATTCCGCTCAGAGACCACAATCTCTCACACACACTCACTTTGTGACTCATGATTAATGTCCTTTTTCAACTAAAAGAAAAAGATAGAGACCTGAGTCGTGACTTGGGAGCGTGGTGGCATAAAAAAAAATCACTTTCTATCAAACTAACATGCTCAAGTAATGTTTGTTGGTACTCACAAACTCGAGAGATGTCATCTGAAGCACAGGCAAGGGAAATAATGTGAGCTGCTTTCAGGTTGGACACTCTGGCGGAGGAGACGTCTTCTCCTCACTGGATCCAAGGAGAGTTTCCTGGTCCTCTCTGTCAAATGAGTACAAATATCCATCTCTTCAGTCACTTTCATTAATCAAAACCTCATACACCGTCTCATACCAAGTGATTTGATATGCTAAAGTTGCTAGCATGCTCACATACTAATCACGATTGAATCTTGGCACCAAGAAAATGATGAGTTGAAGTTTGGGGCCATGGCAAACTGCATGCAAAATGATCAAGAGAGCTCTCCATATTTTTGTCAATCTTTTTCCAAACAACAACTCGAAATATAGTTTGAAAATGCATTAAATCATTATTCCTTTCAGTCGAGCGACAGTTTTATTGCCTCGTTCACTGCATTATTTCGGTTATTAACATATTATCCCGTTGAAAAACTCTAAGCCCAAATTCATGCTAATTGCCTTTAATGTCATTGATTTTTAAGTCCTAATTACACTTTCTCGTTGGAGCACTGTTTATCTCATTGAATTTCAAGGCAAGTTGCACATCTTGTTTTTTAGTTTGTGAAGCATAATTGCATGGGTGTAAAGTTTGCCACTGTGTGAACCATGACTTATGACGAAGGAAACTGTGGACCTTGAGGCTGAACCACCTGGGACCCACCTCTTCAGACAATATCATGTTGTCATCATGGAAGAAGGGATCAGTGAGAGAGAGAGAGAGAGAGAGAGAGAGAGAGAGAGAGAGAGAGAGAGAGAGAGATTGGGGAAAGTTTGTCAGTTAACGTCAAGGGGGTAGTAAATGGTGCGGCAGAAACTTTGAGTGAAAACCTTGCACAGCAATAAAGTGATATACACATGAATAATGCAGGAGCATTTAGTTCAGTGCTTAGGCAGTGGGGGAATCAGATGTCCCTGGTGCCCTGAAGGATTCCAGTCTACTGAGCCAGCGTCTCTGGTCGAGAATAGACCAACACAGACCCAAAGGAGAATCCCAGTGCTCCACACTGTCCAGCCAAGACACACACACCCAAGACAGACACACACATTCATCATAGAGCATACACACAACAACAAGCATTAACGATTATGTACACATATATTCAGCCACCGTGCCTCACATAACTGCACACATACTGAAATATACACCCCCTTCACTACCACACACACACACACACACACACACACAAAGAACACACCCTCTTACTTTTCACTGTCTCGTCTATGTTTTGGGTCAATAAAAGAAAGCAGTCCTCATGACATAACTAGAATAATTCACAGTGTTTTATGTCCGTGCATCTGTGCAGCAACCGATTTTATCGCACTGCAAACGTTTGCCAGCGATGATATCACACGTAAATGAAGGAGTGTGTGTGTAGAGAGAAGCTCCACATAATTGCAGAAACATCAGCTTAGTGTTGGCTTTACTTTAAGGTAATACTTGTGGGATTTGGGGTTTAAAAATAAATCTGTGACTGAGGGACGGTGGAAGTGAGTGGGCAAGAGTTTGAGTGTTAATTTCACAGAATTGCTGAGGAGATTTCATTTTGTCGTCTCAGCTGCCCAAAGAATCAACTAATGACTAATTAATTACTACACGTATCCAAATCAAATCATCTGCTTCTCCTTGCCATGCATATTCTCGTTGGCCGTTGTTCAACTTCCCTCCTTGTAGGTCTGAACGAGGCACATTCTCAAAAATGAAATGATGTCATCATTTTTGGGTTTTAAAGGAGCAACACACAAAATCCCCCAGCATCACTTCCTTCATTGGTGTGGTAGCAAATATTTTATCCTCTTGCTTCTCAGTCAGCCTTTGGGCATATGGCATTTAGTGGTGGTGGGTGCGTGTGTGTGTGTAATGTGTTGACACCGCCAGTATTTACCAGCTTTGCCTCAACATTAAACCGCTTGATTTCCATTCAGCCAATGCAAATGAGGCCAGGAGAGCGTCGCCTCTGTAACATATGCAGCTCCTCATTTGCTGCCAGGGCCAGTGAGCTGGGGACAGGGGCGGGGCCGCTCTTCACATTGGAATGGTAATTCACCAATCAGTGAGGTGACATGCTCGGCAAAAGAAGGGAGAGCCGCACAGCGCTGACAGGAACATCAGTTTCACGAAACATTTCCTCCTCTGCACCTGAAAGCGCGGCATAATCACGCGCAGGGGCGATGCACCATGAAATGGAATGGGCGCCCAGATCCGGGGGAGCGGACACAGTGCCGTGTCCACAGAAATGAGGGTCATTCTTTACCCAGAGATGCCAGTGTCAGAAGAAAAGACCCCACAGGTCCAGGTCAGACAGTCAGCTTCATGAGACCACTCCATGTCAAACGTTCATTTTTGACATGAATGATGCAGAAATTATATATATATATATATATTTTATATCAACATCTGCTCAGGAGATGGCACCTCTGTCTGTATAAGCTTACTAGATCCTCTGAGAAACACAAGTGATACAAAGACTTTTGACAATGGGTGCACTATTAATCTTCCCAGTACGTTAATTTAATCTGAGGGCATTATAAATAGACAGCTTTGTTAAATTAGGTGGCACATCATACCTGCTTTTTTTTTTTCTTTTTGCACAACCCCATGGAATGGCAGCACCACCATGAGCTGTCTAGTGTGTATGTTTTTGTGAGAATTGGCTTGTATTTCTAAAATCCCCCACAGGTCATGCGTATTGTAAGACACATTTGAGCTTGTAGAGGAACAAATGTGTGCCAAGTGAGATAAGAAATGACTGCTGCTAATAGACTTTGCTCCCAGAGAAAGTTCAGCGCAGGCAAGAAAATAAATAAAAAACATGATCTGAATCCTCAAACCAGTGCCTCTCTCTATCTGCCAGATGTATCAATGTTCCTCCAAGCAATCAAGAAGTAATTCCCTTTATCGGCCAACATGAATATTAAAGTTTTGTGCTAGAGGGATCGAGGGTATAAACACCACCGTCACCAGCACCTGTCGGGGACTGCGGTGGATAGTTGATGAGGCGGATGAGTGGCTCACAGTGCAAAAGCAGGGCTGTAAAGATACCGATGATGACATCGGCCAAAGCTGAGGAGCAAGACTGCTGATTAGTGGGAGCGATTAGCATCTTTGTCTTCGGGTACTTGTCATCCGACACATGTAAATTTAAAACAGCGCGACAGCAGCAGACCATCACGTTAATGTTGTTTACACCCAATGCAAATGAAGAGTAAACAAACAAATATCTGAAAACTGAGGGAGAGGAGGAGGGGTTACCCACACTGAAGACCTTTTTACGAATATGCAAATGGTACTTCTCATGGCATGCATGGAGCAGGAAATTAAGACAAAGAGAGGCAGAATTATGGAGCGGTATGGAAATGTGCAGATGTGTGGATATGCAACGCTGCTTCATTACGACCGGAAAAATGGCCCACGTTAATATTCAAACATCTTGATAAACAAAAGACACAAATGAAGACGGTCCCCCGAGGACTAGGACAGAACACTGATGATCTTAACACTCGCCAGACAGCATCCAACTCCGGGACAAGATTCGTCTCTGGGCATTACACAATTATGCTGTGCACACATGCACATGCACACACACACACACACACACACACACACACACACACACACACACACACTCTGCATTGAGTAAACAAACAGCAGAACATGCTGGAACATTTAATGCGCATCTGGGGTCAGGTCTGGTAATGCACTTAGAAACAAGATGACTGGCGGTGGCCATGAAAGCTGTCGACACCTGCAGATCATTTATCAAATTGGTCTGCAGTTTTCAAAAGGTCTGGACTAATTCTGTCATAAATATTTCTCCAAATTCTATCAAACAATAAAAATAAAAAATGAACTCTGGCTCCTTCTTCAAAAGTTGATCTTCAGGACCGAAAAAACAATCATTTCTCTCTGTAGCAAATGAGCTGAACAAGCAAACGTAGAGAGCAGGTTTCTCTTTCTTTTTGTTTCAGATTTGCTTTATCTGGTTGTGTGCTCTCGGCTTGTCATTGTCTGTGTTTACGGTGGCATTAGGGTCACCGCACCCACAGTTAATGGACACAGTGGAGGGAGAGAGAGAGAGCGGGAGGGAGGGAGAGATGATCATCCTTGTGTGGCGCACACTATACTGTTGACTTTGTCATGGTGCCATGTTGGATGGCGTCCACTCCATCATATCCATGCCCAGATGCTACAAGAGAGATAAGTGGATTGTACAGAACAGGCTTGTCAGGGATCCCATATATTCACCCTGAATCTGTGGATAGTAGAACACAAATAGGCTTTTAAAGTGAAGTGATTTAGATTGGGTTTGGGGTTTTTTTTAGTCTCTTTTATTATGGATTGTTTTACACTGACATCAACTTGGCTCTGCCTGGAGGCATGTTTCTTGGAAACAAAGCAAAACTGCTGGCAGTATCAAATGTTTTCAATGGCTTTTAGAGGCCAGAAAATGTAACATTAGCTACCTATTTGAATGCTTAGCTCATGAAGACTGTAGTAAATGGGAACTGGAATGATTCCTGAGACATCATTAAGAAGACATGCATAAGGCTGCCTTCGCTGGAAGTTGTGCTTTCCATAATCAGAAACTAATGCATTTGATGGGAAACCTGAAAATTATCATCAGGTTTTGCATATTGATTTTGGTGTGTCCTTGCTTTTATTATAGTAATGATGCACTTGACTTTATAATGAGTGTTTTTAAAAGGAAAGAAAATTGTTAATTTACAGCTTTTTTTGATTGGATGGTCTAGTCGCTGTTTGCTGTGCTTTATCAGGGTTTATTGCCAACTGATTATTTTGTGGAATGACTCCCTCACAATAACACCACTGATGCATTAAGTCAAGATAAAAGCAATCTAAATATGAACATGCATGATGGCCACGCTAAATGCACCCAGCTAATGGTTTCATTATTTCATAATAAAGGGTTAATGTATATTCAGGATGGTTATTTCTCAGATTGTTCTTGCATATATATGGCTCTTAACAGAAGTGCTCTCCAGCTTCTTTTGAGGTTTGGCTTTTCATTTGCATTATCCACACAGATCAGGCATATGTTTTCAGATGCAGCTATACTGCCGTTCACAACCTGAGCTCCCCATTCAGCATAGGGTTAAAAAAGAGATTAGTCAGCTTCCCGTCCCCTGCTCCACAGCACACAATCACACACTCACACACCCTCCTCTACGCTGCATGACCCTGTATATTTTTGAACCTCTGCCAGCTCTCTTCTTTAAGAGTCCAAATCCTGGTGGCTGCCAGTCAACTTCAAAGCGGTTGGGCTGTGGCTGTCTTTCTTAACCTCCAAATCTGGCTGGTCTTGTTACAGCTGCACTGTGGGGACAGAGTGGGCAGTGTTTGCATTTGTATGTATGTGTGTGTGTGTGTGCCTGTGTGGACAGAGTGGGCAGTGTACTGGGTCTGCTGATTAACCCCTGGGCCAGGGCCGTTCTCCACAGCCAGACAGATCGGCTTTCGCCAGTCCCGGCCTCTGTAACGGGAGCCCGCTCCAACAAGCCACTTCAAAGAGACAGGGCCAGCAGGAATGTCAGGTTCAGAACCAGGGGGAGCAAGAGAAAAAGAGCAAGAGAAATACGGAGAAGCAGAGGGAGGAAGAGGCATGTGTACGTCTGTGTGTGTGTGCGTGTGTGTGCGTGCTGCTCCATTTGGAAATGGAGGGGGGGGAAGGGCTGTCTCACTTTCTGGTCATCAGCAGGACTTCTGCCCTATGTGGCCCTTACTCACTCAAGCACTTCCTTTTTTTTTCCATTTGCAGTGGAGTGAAGTTGTTTTAATTTAATTTGGCTGCAAAGCAAAAGGCCTTCGGGATTGTTTGGCCTGTGTCTGGATCAGCAGCGCCTCTTCAGAGGCGGCAACATGTGTGCGGAGTCTTTTTTTCCTCTGCTGCTACAAGGCGATGCCTCATCCTCTCTCTGACCTCTCTGAGCCAAAGAAAATCTATCACAGTCGACACACATTTTGGGCAGCTTTGCCAAAAATCGAACTACACTGCAGCCTGAAAAAAATGATGTAATTTTACAACAGACAGTGAATTTGTCTCATTATATTATAACTGCATGGGGAGTAGAAAACTGACATTTTTGCACCAAAGATGTGTTAATCATTGCGAGATAGGGAGATGATGATAATGTCTCACTGACAGTGCTCACACAAAGAACTTTGATTATGAAGTCCTGTCCCCAATTATGCTTAAATATAGTGTGTACTGTAGGTGTATGTTAGTATTTGTGTGTGCACAAGTGTGTTGATGCTGGTATTCATGTATTTTTTAAATGATTTTATTATTTATATGTCTACACTTTATGTGTGCGGTGGAGTAAAAACACACACAAAAATGAGTAACTCAATAAACAAAACTTCATGTGGCCTGACAGGATAAAACATATCTAACACACTGTGAAGAGGAGCCATTCCTTCAAGTTTAACTTGTGCTTGAGTGTGTGCTCTAAGTGTGCGCCTCCGTGATGACGATTAATTTTTGCAATGGGACACGCCGACACAAATGTTGTCATGAGATTCCTTGAAGTCTCACAGAAGAATCCCCTGTGGAGGTTAGGTTTGCCGTGGCACAGGAGCTGGGCTGAGCCGCTCCGTTGATCACCCAGCACTGTGCTGCCTTTTGTGGCTCGGAGACAATGGGCCGCTGCTGGGGAGAGAGACAGGCAACCTGAACCTGACACAGGAAGCTCTTAAAGCTACACAAAACAAACTGCTGAGCTCTGGCATTTCCCCCTACTGAAAGACTATCTCCACCGTCATTAAAGGTGAACTCAATCGTCTAATCTCCTCCAAAGTCACTGAGCAACCACCGCTATCGCCCCCCCATTCCCCTCCTCCTTTTCTCCTTCCTCCTTCTTTCTCACCGTCCCTCTATTCTTAGTCACCTCGCGAGGTGGAGGCCATCAATGAAATGCCATCAGATCTCTGGGGGGTTAGAGGTCATAGGACAAAAATGTTCTGTTGAATGTGCTCCGTGGCAGTCTGAAAGGAGAGGCTGTGTGTTTTGTTTAGCTCTGATCGATGAAAGGTAGTTCACAGGAAGCGTCGGGCAACATGCTCGCGTTCAAGCAGATCACTTTGTCGTTCATTCATATTCCTCAACAGACTTTGGTGAAGGCCTTTTAATACTTGTTTCTTTGTGCAAAACAGACTGATTATATGGATTTCATGCATGTATATTGTTTAACCTTGCAGAAGATTGACATGCCACTCAACATTTGTGAAATAACAATTGTAGAATGTGTATTTTCATGTTTGAAATCCTCAGCAGGTAATCAATACCATGCCAAGAAGAGAGCGGTAAATAGCATGTCTTGTGATGTGAATTGAAAAACAACGCAACAGACTAAGAGCAAACAAACAGAAAGCCATCCAACCGTCACCACTGAGAGTATAATGAAAACCCTGAGAATGGACATGCACATTTGCACATACAAACACATTACATTCTGTGCTACCACAATACATATCATTTTGATGTCATCCACATTTGGCTAAGGCCATTTGCACCTCACGCGTAATATGCTGCCAGCTATACAAATAGCACTGTTTGGAATTCAATTATCTGTTGCCTCTTTAGATTTTTTTTTTTTCAGGCACTATGAAAAGGCCTCTCTCTTCTCTCAGCCGGTGCCGTCATTGAGCAAAGGTGGAAAAATGGTATTCACCCCTCCTATTATCGCATCAAAATCTGCCCGGCCACTGCGCATACCGGCTCATTACCTTGGTGAAAAAGCCACCTTAACCTACATTACAAGCTGGCCCTGTAATTAATGACTTTTTAAGCTATTGAACCAAAAGCAATTAGGTTATAAAGGAGGGCTTGTTCAGTAACATGAATACCTTTCCATTATTAGTCGCATCCTTGAAGAGGAGATGCTAACGAAATGTGACAGTCCCTGGAATTAAGATGCTAATGTTTCCAGTTATTTGAACTTGTCAATCAAGCTTTTTTTTTCATTGTTCTGGGGGGTACACAAAAACAAACCCAGAGTTTCAATGGTATTTGAAGGTTGAAGCATTTCAGTACAGTCGAGGCGCTTTTGTGTGCTTTTGTGTGTGCGTGTTTACATGTGCATGCGAGCTTAGGTGCGTGCATGTTTGTGTGCTCGCCCATGCACGTTAAGCGGAAGAGAGCAAACCAGATACAGCCTATTCCATCAGCACAGTATGCGGAGCGCAGATAAGACTTCATACAACACATTTGCTCTGTATTTGTTTTAGACTTTATCGCGTGTTCCAGTGGAGGTAGACACAGTCGAGACATGTGGTCTACATTCTAATGCCTGGAAGGGTCAGTTCAGCGGTCAACCAGCACATTACTCTATGTCCACACAAGACAGGTTAGAACGCACAAGACTAATGCTGCAGCTCATCCAAAAGGTCATCTGTGGATATTAATGTGTAACTTTAACTGAACCTGCATGAGGAACAGTCAGCCTCCTTTCTCATGAGCAGGAGGACACAGCGCGCTGCAGAAAGGGAGAAATACGCCTGCAGCATGCAATGCAAAGTTTATACGGGTCATTTTGTGCTAACCCCGACTTTTTCGAAAGTAAATGAAGGCAAAATAATTCATTGATATTTTTGATTTCGCTCCAGACAGTAATCGAAGGCCTGAGTGTAATTAGTCAGGCTTTTGGAAAATGTCTTTTCTTCAGATTGATCTCGCCAAATGTTTCACTGCTCCTCATTATTCACCAACATGCAGCCTAGAAACGGCTGCCTGACAATAAATCTTGCAACCGGCTAAAGTTCCCGAAATTGATTTTAACCTGTTGAAGCTGTTGGAACAAAGACGTCAAGAATATAATTGCAGTAACTACATGAAAAATTAGATCGTCTTTATTTAAGGCCACAGCTGATGCCCTCGTCTTTCTCTAAGCCCCTCTGCCTGCTGGACCTGACAACCTTACACTGAGACAAACAAACCAATAACAGACGAGTGGCGTGGCGTGTATGATAAAGAAAGCCTTGTAATAAAAATGAGAATAAACTGCAATGATAACAAACAGGATGATTCTTTCACTTAAAGTGTTTCCACCTGACAAAACAGATCAGCGTAGAGCACACAGCTCATTCAGAGCAGACCCGAGGCATTCACTCTGTTAAGTATGTAACTTATTCAACAGTGATTGCAGGAGCGATCAAATCTTATCGAATCCGAAGGTTGTTTGTGCACAAGAGAGTGAGAGAAGGGAAAGGAGTGTGTGTAGCACTCTTCAGCCCCTAATCACCCTCGCTAAGTTCAACGTACAGCGGCAGGAAAGCGATTGATCAGCGTGGTCATTAGAGGGAAACTTCAGCAGTCATTTGGCCCTGCTCTTTGAAGTTGCCAAACACGGTATTCATACATCAGTAATTATCAGTCTGCCAGAGTCAAACGTTTTTTTTTTTTTGTGAGAATTTATTTTGTACGGACCGTATTTATCGATCGATATGATTACAACAAATAGAGCTCACTGCGGCGCATGAAAGTCTTCTGTGTCGACTTAATAAGAAAACACTAAATCCTCTGAATTATCTGCGCAAATGACGACCCTCCGCCTTTAAAATTCACATTCTCCCAACAGCCGTGCGCTTAAAATGCATTCCATAACTCTTACAAAGCTCATTTCTTTTTCGCAGCAAATTTGTTTTAGAATTCATTATTTGCCATGAAATGTGAAAAGTCTTCTTCATTAGATAGTGTGAAATCCCTCCCTGTCTGCCTCTGCCTCTCTGAGGTCCAGCTAACCATGTTAATCCCACAGCTGCGAACTCCGTGCCATCTCCCCCAATAGACTCGCAGGCCTGCTGTCTAAATAATTGCCTCATTAGTGTGTGGTGCACAGGTATGGCATAAATGCAAACTTTAGACAAGTGTGTATGCAAATCCAATTGCTTGTCCAACACTCTTTATTCATGTGATCAAAAATCAGCTGAATTATACCGGGGACCTCAGCCCTGAAATGGAAATTTAGGGGTAACTAATGCATTTTCAACAAGGTGAACGGCGTGCAGGTTGCTGCTCAGAACACATGATGTGCAAATAGTTGACAGCTTTCAACTTCGGTGTCATTACATTTTAGATACATGTTCTATTTTTGGGAAATTAATGATTGAAAAAAAAAATAGATATGTAAAAAAATAACAATAAAGGACAGCAGTCTGTCAAAGGCCTAATCACAGCATGTTTGGAAATTGGCCTTCCAAGCACTAGAAAATAGTGTTAGAACCAAACTGTCTTTTGGGAGGAAATGGGGCAGAATTATTCATGATCAGCTAAATGGTATCAGTTTTAACAGGCTACATTACTGCAGCTAGCAGCAAATGGGTTGTTATTTGAGACAGCAAAAACAACTCTTTATGAGGCCACATCGTTTAATTTACATGTAATCAAATTGGTTGGATGAATGCAAATGCAAACTGATTGATTTGACACATTTTATATGCATCTGTAATCAGCAGAATCTGCAGTCTGAGCCCAGTTATTAATCCCTGTAATATGTTTCTTCTGAGTCTTTTATGGAACCAATATTTCTTTTTCTTTTTTTTTTTTTTGGAAATTCAACGTTTTAACATGAATCCCATTATGCTTTAATCATACACAGGACATAATGCACTGCAATAACCTGATTCGGAGAGCTGGCATGGCTTTGTTTCATCAACACTGTACTGCAGTTCCTTATTTAACTTGAAGAAAATATTCATTTTAACAAGTAGTAGTGGTAGTAGTACATTAGACTTATTAGGATTTTTACATCAGACTGAATGATTAAACAGCTGAACTGCAGTGTATTATGGTGACACGGCTTGGGAGAGATATGGCAAATGAGGAGAAATGCGAAACGAGACCCTCCTGCAACAGCCAAAGAGATTCACCCAAACGGCTTTAACAGCCGGCTGCATTGGTACTTACACTAGCTTCATTTTTCTCCCTGTGATGATGCACCCGCTGTTACACCTTTGGCCTCGGAGCTATGGCTCAGAGCGCGTCGCTGCCATGGCAGACTGCTGCCTGCACTGACAGTCTGACAGACTTTTGAGGTTACCTTGAAATGGCAAAGACCTGATGGACGAGATGACTTTTCCATGTACTGTCACAATGGGAAGACGGAGTGCGCAGGGCCAGGTGCTGGACAAAAACAAATCACACCCCGGATTGGCGTAATTAATCTATTTTGAACATTATGCTAACAAAAAGGGCATCTGTTTATTCGAAAACGCGTTTATTAATGACAAGTAAGGGAAGCCGTAGCACTGTGATGTGTCTCAAATGTCAAGACAGCCTGTTACATTAGCTGCTTCGCTACCGTTCATCAACTTCAACATCAAGGGTATTGGTCTGCCTCTGTCTTCTTCCTTAAGTTGTTAGTATTCATACTGTCTACTTTTGCCAAGTACAAGAGAGCATGTTAAGCAGTTCAAAATAGTCATTATGCAGATTTAAAGTGAATTAGGAGAAGCCTCCTGCAACCTTGAATTATGAAAAATATGAAAGCATGTATGCGTGGATACACCACCAACGCGGACTACTAATTGATTTCTCCAAACATGTTTTGGAGGAAACGTAAAGCTGTGCTCATCAATATATTTATATTAACAGCTGGTCAAATGACCTACGGAGCGTCTTAGCATCTTCTAGCTCATATTTTGGGCTTCACAACTCTCAGCTTTACTGCTTTCTCTCTCATCAACACAATTTCTAGTTAGGACCAGCATGACAAAAAAAAGAAAAGAAAAGAATTAAATACTGATTTTTCCTGTGTGATGTTCACTGGTAAAATTCTTTGCTATCCAGGAAGTGAATGTTCGAATATGTACAAAGCGGAGCAGACTGGGGTTTGAGTCCTGTGTTAAAAACATCTGGTTAAAGTTACAGAACAGTTGTGGTCTTGGTTAAACAGTGACTCAGTGTGCCCTGTGTCATGCTTAAAGTTAGCTTTTAAAACATTTAGCCATCATCATTCCTTTAACCATAACCAAGTCCTTAGAGTTACTGAAACAAAACATTAATTATTTGCTAATCGTGTTTCAGTTGCTGCTCGTGGCATATTGTGGGGAAAACAAATGCAATACTTTGACAATTAATCTTTTGCGAGATATGTTCAGTACAAACATTCTGCGTTGGCAATAAACTGTATACGAATGTTTTCTCATTATGCTGATAAAAAATGGAATCCAGGCAAGATTTCTTGTAAACATATTTGTTATTGCCAATTAATTACATACAAATGTAATTTTTTTTTTTTTGGAGATACGTTTGGTAAACACGCACATGCAGGTGGACACGCTCGCACTGCAAACAGTTTGAAACTCATTTTAGGTCTGAAGGGCCTTCGCACAACCTGCTCTGAGACAAAGAGTTGGCATCTTCCCCCTCGCCCTTGACTTAACTGCAGACCTCTGTACATTGTAATCACGTTAAGCTGTGTTTGATGTATTATGTCAAGTTTAGTGGCGACCTCCCACGAGAGGGTTCACAGGAGAAATTTAACATAGCTGTAGTCCATACGTAATTAAAAAGTATGTTATCTCTGGCCGGAATGTTATGGCTAAGCACTGGCCTGGGTCCAGCTAACGTTGATATAATCCCACCCAGCTCTGTTTCTCTGGTGGATGGGGTCACTGGGTCACTAACTGCCTCCTTGTGTGTTATTCAGCGGCAGCGAGACAAGAGAAGCCTCTTCGGAGAGTTTGAGTCACAGGGTCCAAATACAGCCGACTATCTCCCAGCCTGGGAATCATATGAAAGTACAGCAGGCAATGTATCACCTCTCCATGTTTTTGCTTTTCAGACTACAGAGTGCGAGGAAGAACGAGAAATTGAGAGCAAACCAAAATCCTCCCACTCTGTTGTAAACGGCTTTACTTGAATCATGACGTATGTTTGCGCTTTAAGGAGTCATTTTAATCAGTTCCAGAGGATTAACCAAATAGGACAATTTCATTAAACGCTGCTCAGAATAATGATAAGTTATTTAATTTTACTACATTAGAGAATCCACTGCTGCACTGTGGAAATATGCTGATTTTATCAGGTGGTGATCGATCTCAGACTCATTAGGGATGAAGTAAGGTTCTACACAACTGGCCCATTTGCTGCAGTGAGCTAAGAGGAAGTTCACAGTTCGATCGGCCAAGTCTGTGTCTGTGCAGATGTAGGAAAGCTCTGAAACTCTGAAACAGCTCGCCTCCAAAGCAGCCTTTAAAAAACATGTTCACGCAGAAGGAAAACATCCTGAGGTAAAGGGTAGACCTAAAATGTCTTCACACAATCTACTATTGCATACCAACGAGTATATATAGTATACTATATATATACACACATATGTAGATGAGACACAGAAAGACGTGTTTCTAACATAATGATCTTTTTAGTGGCCTTTTATTCTTATAAACATAATTAATTGTGGGATTGGTCGATGAAGCGGAGCTATAAGAATCGTAGCTCAAGGTCCACCATAAGCAGCTGCTGGCTGAGCTGCTAACACGTCCTTATACCTAATAACCTATTGCCAATGACTCCCAATATGACATATAGAGAGTACTAGTGACAGACGTACCAGACCTTCGTCGTCATATTGTTAATGTTGTGAAAAGGTTGCAGTTTCCTTAGCTTAAGGCACCAGAACTACTTGGTTAGGTTTCAGCAAAGATGATGGTTTGGCCAAAAAAATGTGACCGTTACGCATGTAATGTCACTTAAAGTAAGTCAACATACACACAGCAGTCTCCTCATTGAAAGTTCTATCTATCTAACCAGCCTCCTCCACACGTGGACTTTCTTGCTCTTTATACGTTGTCGCCTGATAACATGATTACAACCGCCACAAGAGGTTGCAGCCTAACAATGAACAGAAATATGGGTTGTAATAACCTCCTTGCACAGTCGACCTATATAGTCCTTTCTTTGCTGAGGACGGGTTGTGAATCTCCAGCAGCCATAGCTAAACTGTGAAGCCCATGTTCTTTTTTCATTTCATCTGATGGCTTGGAGACCTTACTGTGAGTGCAGTGGGTGGTAGATACCCAACATTTCTGAGAGTTTGGAAGAAGAGAAGGAGGAGAGCAGTCTGAGGCGTAATTGCCAGCCACAGGCCTACCAATGGCTCTCCGGCTGTGAGAGCGTGGAAGAGGTCTTGTTCTGACCAGAGAGGTCAGGAAAAAACAACTCTTGCAACAAGAGAAAAAAAAAAAAGAGAGTTTGGGAAGAACAAATCTTGCATCTGTAATGAAATCCCATCAGGCATCTGCATCAGTACTATGCACATATATTAATAATTTTTAAAGAAAAGAGAACATTTTCATAAGGCTTACTGTCTCTAATTTAAACCTCCTTTGAAGAGGGCTTACTGTGCATGCAGTCTTGAAAATCTTAAGTTGTAAATGATATCCGCTCTCATAGTTCTGCATGGAAAGCAGATGCTGTAATTGAGCAGAGACTTGATTTCTTGCACAGTCAAATTAGCTGAAGATGACCGGGTAGTGAACTGCAGGAGGTTTAATTCGCTGTGTTTACATCACTGGCAGAGCCTTTGTTTTGTTTGATTCACTATGCTAATATAGACTCCTCTCAGATTACACACTGAGCGCTGAAACACTGCACACAGACTCGTGCACGATATCTGCCTCCCCCAGTAAACTTGCTCTTGGTGTCAGAATAAAAGGGAGAATAAGACTGGATTATGAGTGTGCGCGTGTCTGTGCGTTACACGAGGTACTGTGAGAAGGCTTTTGGCAATATTAAAAATGATTTCTAATGATGATTCTAATTAGAAATAGGGAAATAATTACTTATCTGGGTTTTATTTTACGCTATCATTTTTAAGAATCTGTTTCTCAGTTGACACTCTCCTGCGCAAATTGTATTCCACTGAAGTCATAAAATAATGAGGAATAATGTTGTATCTTGAAACACTGGCAGCACAGTTTGGTTCGCTTTAATGTCACTTGTGAGACTTTTTTTTTTTTTTTTTTTTTACATCTGTGCCATGATTAAAGATATTTTTAGGGTTCCTATCCCACAGATTCAGTCACTCAACCACAAAAGACAAATAGAAAAGACTTCTGAGACATCAAATTGAGTCCACAAAAAAATTATTTGTCACTGCAAATGAGTAGCAGAACAGTGTCTTGTGAGTACAACATCGCCAAGGTAGACGACACACAGATGGCACGATAAACATTCTTTTAAAGGAAAGGCACTGCAGGAAAGGAACTAAACCTCCAGTCATGCTGGAGCTGCCCTTTAAGCTGCAAATACAAATATGTTGAGCTGGTATTCTACAATCACTTTTCCTTTCAGACCAGGGGGTTGTTTGAGCAAATCTGCATCTGCATTGATATGTTTAATTCAATACAAAGAGGAAAGAAAAGAACACATTTCCTTGTGCATCTGACTCACTTACTCAGATCTGGTGTTTATGCTTTACTTTCTGTCTCGCTATCTGATCTGAGCTCCACAGTGAGCCCGCACGTCCTCTGATTTGCTTTGGTTGCAGATGGAACCATTTTGCTGCACAAGTTGGTTTACCTCTCCTTCAACATTAACAGAACATTTCTCTTTTTAGACAAATGTACCAGAACGTATAATGGAGTGATCGGTATCATCGAGGTAATTTTGGACAAAACTCGTTGTTGTCTACTCGTGGATCTATTGGTTTCCATATGCCTCCCTCCTGTGACCCAACAAAAGTTCATCCTGTTGTTCCTGGCAAGGTTACTGAGAAATGAATATGAAACACTACAGGAAAATAGATACCTTTTGTTGAATTTATTCATGCACTACTTCTAGATGTGGTTATCTTTTAGGCCACGTCTCAGATCAGATGTTACAGGATGAAAAATGCAAGTTACAGCAAATGTGGGAAAATGCCACGTGTGCACATTTATTTGGAAATCAAATGTAAAACAACATACATTCAATGTCCGTTAAACGTGTAGATGCAGAATGTGAAAACTCACTGTGGTGCAACACTGATACTGCAAAGCAGTGCTGGGGCTACAGCTAAACTGGCAAACGGGCCTCAGGTTTCCTCAAGGGGGCACACATGAAACAACTGCATGAAGTTTAATAGAAAGACCACTACACAGCTGAGAAGAAACCTGAATTTGTCCCATATGGTCAGAACGTCTCGTAGGGTTGTGTTCTGTAGTAAAGTACTTCTCTGGACACTAAGTTTCCATGCATGCAGTGTTGGGTGGATTGGTGTTTATGTCTCTTTACCTGCTGCAGTACCAGCTGATTTACGTGATGTAGACGCAGTGCCTTGTTAAGTAGTGAGTATCTACTCTGGAGACAGTTCTAAATAATACTGTGTAATAGGAAACCTTTCCTGTTTCTGAACACATTAGATACAATCCATAACAAACAGAAGTGCAGAGATTAAAAAGAAAAATTGCGCACAGTCTGTGATCGTCACGTCACAGTCTCCTCAAAATAACAAGTGAATGTGTGAATTTGCTGTGAATTTTCAACCACAATTAAGTGCAACCTTATCCCCTGCTACATTTTTTGACACATGATCTTTGCACCACTGTCTTTGAAGAGACCAAAGATGAATTTCCATTTTACATATTCCAGATTAAGAGTGTGTTTCATTCCCTTTTCCCATTTCAGTGCTCATCTTTTCCTTAAAGGACCTTAAAGGCTGCAAGACGAAATCATTAAGTAGAGCCTGCACTGGAAAATTAATATGAGGTACTAATTGTCATGGCTTTTTAAAGGGCAGAAAATAAAGGATGGACCAACAACTGAGGAGAGCACTGTGGCTGGAACCTGAAACCGATATCTGTGTTATGCACAATGACTTAAATGTGGTGGCAGATGAGGTCATATGCTAACTACCACTAATGTTCCTCAATGGTGCCTTTGTTCAGTGACCCTCCACTCAAGTTTTAAGCGTACTTCCTTTGCGGAGTGTTAAGATTGTGAGATGGGACATTTCGACATTTCTTAAAATCCTAATGGGTTCACTGCTGAGGGGGGGAAAGAGGGCGAAACTTAATTGGAATAGACTTTTCCACCTCTAAATTTTAATGAACTGCTGGGCTGAATGTCTCTTATTAGGTGAAATTGTCCATTAGCATTTTAAATGACCAGCTATCTTCATTATAATCAGGGCGAGATGCATTTCTGTGCTGAGGATCTATCGATTGCTTGGCAATGTCAAAGCCCGCATGAAGACATAGAGGCAGTCTGCGTGTGACAGACTTCAGCCGCAGCTGAAAGAGGATCAGCGCAGCAGTCGGAGCAACCAGGCGGAGGGAAAAGAGAATAATCCGTTTTGCACACTTTCAAATAATTACAGTAATATGAAGATAATTACAGTGGAGGCAATGCAGCTTTATCATGAGGCAAACATGTCCTATACAGTAATTCAATTTATGCTTCCTGTGAAAATAATGACTCATTCCGATTACACAGAGTGGAGACGACACAGTTGCGAGTGTGTTCTGTTCCTCTGCGCAAAATGCAAGGATTTCGACTCAGTGCCTTCTATATTTTAGACCAAACTACTGCTATGTGTTTGAGGATTCAGCAGAAATTACTTTTATGCATATTAATCGCATTCTAACAGTTTGGAGTGCTATTATTATCAAGCATTTTCACATAAGAGAAGCTGTGATGAGAGTGGAATGCACGCATCAAAAGCTTTTCGCTAATTGCTTTGAATTTATTATGATATATTGCAGTTTCCGTGTCACACTCTACATTTAAGCGCAGTTAATATTTGACAAGGGGCCGTTTTAATTGCTTGCCTTTGAAAAGGAAGGAAATGTTTAAAATACAGCAGCACGTAGACATCTGCTGTTTGATTTCTGTTGCCTCTCTAATGAAAAAAGAGCTACTTATTTCAGCCAGCTTTCAAAGCGCTGATGATAAGAGAATTATTATAAAGTTATTGAATAAATATTAAATACTAATTTCATGAAAGCCTTTGTTTAATAATCACTGATGATATTTTATTAGGGTAGTTTGTGTTTTTCCTCTTCTCAAAATTACCCCGAGTTTCTCTGATAGCTTTGACAGTTTTTCAATTTTTGACTCAAAGCACCCCGAGCAAATATTTGAAAGCCTTTTCAGACTAAAGCAAACTTGAGACCAAAGTTGGCAAACATTTGCAGTGTATATCACACAGACCTCATATACAGCCACAATCACATGTGCCCCTAACTCATTATCAACCTCGAAGCCCAAAGTATGATCACAATAATCTCATTTTAATTTGAGTTATATTGCAAAGGGGGGGGGGGGCACTGAATAATCAGATTGTCCTACTTGGAGTGGGGAGAGTTGGCCGGTGTTTGAGAATAATTCCAGATGGTGTTGAGGCGGCAGACTGGCACTGAGGAAGAGCTGGGGACCCCCTCCCTCAGACAGCATGCCATGCCCTCACCCCTCCACCCTGCGCTCGCCCCTCTTCTCCTCTCCACCATATTTTCCTCTTTCCTTTCCAATCTCACTATTCCTGCCCCTGGTTGCCCTTGTGATTTCCTTCCCCTATCTCTCACTCCCCATCTCATTCTCGCCTCTCACCCCATTTCCCCCCCCCTCTCCCAGCCCTTGCCCCTCCCTCCCGTCTCTCCTTACCTCCCCACATCTATTTGCTTAACCAAACAGGTCTTGCAGTGTGTTGTCCCATCACAAGGCCAGAACCAAAGCAGCACTGCCCCCCCCCCCCCCCCCCCCAGCCTCCTCACTCTCCTACGGGGGGCGACAGAGCCCTGCCCTCCGATTACACTGGGGGCGCGGGGTTAGAACACAGCCCTGAGGGCCGGCAGCTGTCAATTAGTGATAACTGCCGAGAAAGACACACACACACGTGTGTGCGCACACACAGAGCCCCCCCCCCCCCCCCCCCCTTCTCCTTCGTTAATCAGGGGGCCATCACCTAGCAACGGTCCTGAGGAAGTCCTCAATGGGGATGCCTGGTGAGAGGCACACACAGAAATGACGAAGAGATGGAGTGAGGGATGGAGAGAGCAGGAGAATGATGAGAGACAGAGGGGGGTAGATGGAAAGAGGATAATGAAACCTTTCAAGCTGACCACGTGAACATTCAGTGCTATTTATGCACTGTCCTACATATCCACAGGTGTTTGTGGAACCTTATATGCTGGAAATGCTAGTTAGTTTTAAAAAGCTTAAACTTTACCCCCCCGCTCATGACGATGAGCAGCGAATGTGCAGGAAAACTGAATGTGTCTCAATCAGGGAGGGCTTTTGAGGGATGTGCGCACAAAAATAGCGTCATTGAAAGAAAGTGATGGCCCGCTCCTTAATACATTCACTTCATCAGCCAACCTCATTGCCTTGTTCCTTCAGGCGAGTTCAGTTCTCTCGCAAACACATTAATATGAGGTGAATATGACTGCTGCGTGCCAGAGCCAACCCCCAACCACCACCACCACCACCACCACCACCACCACCTCTGTCTGACAGAGTGGCAGCACATAGAGCCATGAACAGGTGATAAATCCCTGTCAGGTTTTATTAAAACCCAGCCAGGCCAAACAGAACACCTCATATTGAGCTGTAATACCCAGGAAGACGCTGCATGAGAGAGAGGGAGAGCCTTCCTGTTTGGTATGCTCTCCAGCAGTGAACTGCTGTCTCTTCTCTAATGTCATTAAAGTGGAGGTGGAGGAGGAATAGACCCTCCAAGAACACACACTGACACCCACCCACACACACCTCTGCCCCCTGCTGGTCTGCCAGACCACAGGGCGGGTTGTCATTACTTTCTCCTAAATCCTCACGGCTAGAAATGATGGGGCACTGAATTGAAAGCGTTGTCACTGCAGAGAAAAGGCAAGGTCACCCTTAAAGTCTCAATTAAAACAAAAGCCATTGCTTAACAGGAAGATACCCTCGTGCCTGTCTTGTGAAGGCGACCTAAGTGTATCCATAAAGTGCCCCTGAAAAAACTTACTTCTTATCAAACGTGGAACCAGATTCAGACAGATGATCCTCACATGCAGATGTGAACATGTGGATACACTCCGTCTCTCCTCAACACACACATACAAACAAACACACCATGAAAAACAGACACCTCCAGAGGCCAGTGCATGCATTTCTTTAAATATCCTATTTTCTTTTCTCCTCCCTGGGAGGTGTTTTTCACAGTCGACCTCTTCACAGGTCAACCTGCTGACTGGACAACAATAGAAATCATCACTTTGCTCATTATTTATTTACCTGGCAGAAGAGCACTTTTGAGACAATTAATCAAGTCAGTGAAAGATTTATAAGCAGCTTGACCGGAGAGCTCAGACAGTAAATGGGGCGGGTTGTCAAATAGGGGGAGTGATCTGTGCAAACCAATTACTCTGTCATGTCATGACGACCCAAATAACCCAAGCCTGAGGTTGTTGAAAAATATGAAGCTGAAAGTATGCCTGTGATGCCTGCGGTGTTAGTTCAGTGTTTGAGCAGCAGACTGGACACTGTCATCACTCTGCAGGGAGAAAAACCAACCCACTCACTTGAAGAATGCTCTGCCTTGATGTGCACTTGCACATAAGAACACACACATGTACTCGCCACACCGAATCAGATGCCTAGACACACACTTGCATATGCAACAATGAACAATACCTTAACAGTGCTGACAGTACATGTGGCTTCACAACTGAGTGCACACACCATATGTAAAAGCTTGTGTCATCTCAGCACATTTCAGCAGGACTGTCTGAAAGGAGATAGCCACACTCTTTCCCTCCCTCCCTCTTTTTTTTTCCCTCAGTCGCTCTTTCTCTCTCCTTCTCCCTCCTCTGTGTCTTTGTCCTTGATGACCAAGCTGTTGGGTGGTCTGTCTGACCGCACTGACCCTTGCGCTTGGGCTGACGTAAATTCGCTAATGGTTAGCGTCTTGCTCCTCTTGTGACAGGCGTTTCTGTGCTCAGCTGATGTGAGCCGGTGCTCCTGCAGAGACGGAGTGGGCTGAGGGGATCTGGTGTGTGTATTTGTGTGTCAGCAGCGAGGGGGGATATTTGGAATATTTGGGAATACTCCTGGACTTCTAGTGCTGCCGGAAGACAAGTGGGCACAAGTGTAGAAACACAGGTTCAACAGCAGTGCAGCACATGTGCACAGGTGCTGCTCTGGGCCAATGACACACATATCAGTCTATGCCCTAAGCTCTATCACAGTTTTTGTGTTTGAGAACAGTAAGACTCTAAAATCATGTTTTGCCAGCGAGGTCAGAGAGCGAAGGCTGGCTTCTTGCCAGACTGCTGAGGCGCAAACCTCAGTTTGATCACACCAGCAACTTTGTTTCACTTTGTTTTGTCTCTTAAAAAATGTTCAGTGAGTACCCTCACAAAGAACAAAAGTTCACTGGTCTTTGATTTCTGTTTATGCCATCAGACAAAACTGACAAAAATGTGCTAAATTAACTATGACCTCTTTTTTTCCAGAGAAACTCCGATATTTGGCAACAATCTGCAACTTAAATCAGCAACATTGGGGTCATGCCTGAGCTCTAACACCCTTTTTAGCTTGAGAAAGAAATGAGGTGTAGGGGGTGCAACTTCATTTTTGTTTGTTCATAATGTAAGACAGTAGCAAAAATGGAAAACTTTTGTGTTGAGGAACTGGAATGAGCCATAAGCACTTGGTCAGTGGTGAGCATTATCTGGCACTCACAGCCATCGTATTAAATCAGCCATTACTGTGATCCAGAAGATTCTGAGACAGCCACTTCCTCTAGACTTTCTTTCAACGAGGGATTCATTCTGTGCTTTGGCTTCCAACATTTAGAACACTGGAACTTTGTTCCAAAGTCTGGAATAATTCATAGGGATGAAGGAAAAACCTGACGTGGAAACTGAGTGATAGCAAGTGTGTGTGATTTGGCCTTCACGGGGGACATTACCAAGCACCTCTCAGACCTCAACCTCAAGCTCCAGCCAGCTTCTCAGCTCTCTGCTTTCAAATGTAAAATCAGCAAAATTAAAGCTGTAGCAAGTGCAACTGGAAAGAGGTAACGTCTCTGCAGGAACAAAAGGCAACTATGACATCTGAATCTTTGAGCATACTTGTTACTCTGTTTAATGTGGGAACAGCTGATGTAAGCCTGAAAACCTACAACATAAAATCATTTACTGCAAAGCAACGGTCTACTACTGTGAGCAGTTCTTGTCAAAACTGACTTGCAAAGACTCAGTTCTGCTCAAGACTGACTGACCCAAACCTGGAAAACCAGACGCAAGCAACGTCATCATCATCATCATCATCATCATCATCATCATCATCACTACTGTCTGACATCAGCCGCCTCACCAAAGAGAAGCAGTTCCAGCCATCACAGAGGTGATACTGCCCCCCCCCCCCCCCCCCCATTGGTGGTGGTGGGGGCAGTGGAGCCAAGGCCACCCTAATACAATTGCTACCCCCCAAGTGAGCCCCCTCCTGCACCCAGTATCCATAATAAGCTTCACAGGTGCTGCCTAATCACCAGGCCCGTGTGTGCCTGTGAAACATTTCTGGGGGTACCACTCGGTGTGGCCCCCAAAGGATGTTGTAACTATATATAACTTGCAAAAAAAAAGCAGTTTTTTCATTCAGTGATGGATGTGCATTTCTCAAATAATTACCATTTTATCTTGTGCTCCCTCAGTAAACACATGTAAATCCAAGGCTATGAAGAGATTGTTACCCTGTCTTATTATTGTTACACTGTAGCTCTCACAGCTGGAAGGTCTTAGGAAATCTTGGCATAAGTACGTTGGAAGGGGTTCACTTTCAGTTGTGAAAACTGTTTGCTGTCCACCAAAAAATAACAGAGACAAAGAGAGAGAGCGCAGGCACTGAATCTCTGTTCCTCGCTGTAATTCAGTCATCCATTTACTGTAAATATACAGCTGGAAAAAGGCAAAGCGCTGGGCAAACGATGATGTTTGGACTGCCAAATTAAAAAGAAATCTTACAGCATGGTTCCTCTGACACGCAAGAGAGTATATCCTCTGCATGGTTCCCTTCTCAATCTCTTCCTATGCTTCACCCTCCCTTTATAAACACTGCAATCAGCGCATCTCTCATCCTTGCCATGTCTAACCCCACAAACCAAAAACAGATCACGTAAAACTATGTTTTACAGCCAGGGTTCAAGGAGAGAAGCAGGGGGATGCGGTGGAGCCTGCTGCTTCTTTTACGACAGTAGACAGAGAAAGTGAGCTGTGTGGAGAGAGACCTATCAGAGACCCTGAGATGGGTCAAGGTTCAAGTGCACCATGCTAACAGTGGCTAGCTGTAAACAGAGGCACACCTGCCACTCTGCCAGTGCCTGAGCATTGAGGAGAGGTTACCGCTGTGGTGTCTCCCAGTCCTGTTTATACAGTAACCAAACAGAGGGAGAGGAACCGGAGAGTGTCTTCAAAGACAACCTGACTCTCTGTAATCACTCCTGTTTGGGCTTTGATCTCAGGGAGGGGAGAGAAAAAATAATTACACGTTTCTGGGTGCCCTTTTACAATGAATGAAAAGCGATGGTAGATTTGAATCGTATGGTAATGGGAGGTTGTCTGTGCGAATGTGATGGGGAGGTGTTGAATGCTACTTGAGGGAAATAAAACAAGACCCGCTGAGACATTTTGTTCTACCAGCCCTGAAAGCTTCTGGCAACCTGCCGCCTTCTGCCTCCACAGAAAACAGAGGAGGGGTCAGAAAACAACGTGGGGCCTGACATTATCTAGCCCCCGGTGCACTTTGTGAAAGGGGAGGACACACTGACTGACTGACTGCCCACTCTGCATTTCAAAGTGCTTCCACTTATTTGTGCCATGGTCCGTTTGGAAAAAAACACTTTTATTTTGTGCTCGGCCCTTTTATGACTGTCTCCCTATGATCTATGTGATAACGGAGCAGACTGAGAACGGTATTAGGATTCTATTTTGCAGACATTTTATTTTCCTTTCATCTTCTATCAGTATGAAAGCCACAGACATCAAGTAGTCTGCAGCATTGAAAGAGATGTCCTTATTTTGTCATAATGAATCTGAGCACAGGCAGGAGCACACAAGGCCATCTTCAAGAGGTCTAGACAGCGAAATGTGGGAAAGGTAAAATGTCTGGACAGTAAGAGTTGGAGTTGTATTAACCTGAAGATGAACAAAAGCAAAGTGAAGTGGCATGTTATTAATGTGCTCAATTTTTCATCATGGTGATACCTCAGGCTTGATAAAGCGTCTCTTTCCACATTGAGTTTTGAGTATATGCTTCATAATAGATGAAAAGTGATTGAATGTTCTGGTCAGAAACCCAGCTTGCCTTGACTCTTATGCAATTATGAGCTAGATGTGAGGACGTGTAATCAATTGAGAAATCCATGACAGTTCCTCCATTCGGAACACATGGGAAGACAGCCGGTCATCCTTCATGTGCCCTTTGTGACTGATGCATCTACTTCCCGTCTACAACATGTATGACCATATCGCACGCACACACAACATTGGATCGTGCATAATGTATTGAGGTTGTCTAAACATGATGATGGTGAAACCAGCAATAAGTATCAGTCATCCTGCTGAGACTACAAGCTTCCATTTTGAGTGATTGGGCTTTGAGAGGGCTCAGTCTGAGTGCTCAGAGTCTGGACTGTGACTGCATCTGCAGGCTTTGACCCTACAAATAGAAGTGACCTCACTCAGCTATTCCCCATGGTATCGTTTTTGACTGCTGAAAGCATTTGAGTGGAAAAAAAACACACTTTTTTCCTCACCATTTTTCTACAAAACCAAACAAGATTTCAGAGACTTGCATCGGTGTTCAGTTCAAATGGTGAAATTACCCATGATGGCAATTTCCCAACGAGCGACCCCTGGTGGTCGTGCAAATAATGACTGCAGATGAAGTGTTACATTACTATCGTGCCTCAAACGCTCTTTGGAAGTTTCTGATTTTGACACTAACACTTTAAACATGACCAAGTAACTTCCTAAACTTAAAAGAGTGTTGCATATTGAACCATTAAATCTCCCTTTGATGGGATGAGATCTGCATCTCCCTCTTTATTTTCTATTTTTGCTATTATTGCTGTCTGTAACATGATTTCCCCGGCGTGTGACCAAGAAAGTTATATCATATCATTATGTCTTGGTTTTTATTTCTGCATGTGTTAAATACAGAATACGTGACGAGTGGGTGTGGAGGCTTTGGAGATGTTAAAGGCCTGTTTGATGGGATGAGTGATAAGAATAATATAATTACTTTAATCTATTGAGTAATCACTAAGTAACTTGCCCAACACTGTAAATTACAGAACTTTAGAGGTGCTGTCAATGTGAGGCCGCTCTAACCTGTTAACATGGGCAACGAAATGAAAAGCAAGAGGCTCCATGATGCACAAATGCTGCTCAGGCAGTGTGTCCCAGGCGTTAGATAGCGCTAACGGTTTCCTCATTACCAGTGTTTATGCTAAAATGAGCTAACTGGCTGCTGGCTGTAACTTCACATTTACAGTAAAGACATGAGAGCGGTATCAGTCGGCTTACGCAGCTCAAGCAAATAATTGTACTCATGTACCGCGAGAAAGCCAAGACTCTCGTGAATCGACTGATGCAAACCATTTCAAGATACAATCACAACAGGAGACACAATAATAACCAACGGCAGACAAACAATCATTTTTCAAATTAAAAAATTAAACGTAACATTGACTCAACTCACCGATTACGTCTCCCAGTGATCCACAGATTGATAACACTCCCACAAAAATGGTCTGGTAATATCAACTAAGGTCCAGACGATCCACTGCAGTAAAAATATTTTGTCCAAAACATGATAGTAAAACCCACAGGAAGAGCTTTTCTCCATTAAAATTAGGAGGTAATATGCTCATCTCCTGCTTGTGTTACAACTTCCTGAAACATAGACCGTTATGGAGTCTCAGGTTTTAAATGACACCTCATTTGACCAATCACCATCTTGCATAGCAACCAGATACACCAATAACAGTCTGAGTTGAACAGAAAAGTCTTGTTCTCTTCTTCCTGGTGAAGCTTGAGCCAATCGCAACTGATTTTGCAGATGACTGACACTTTGAATAGCCAATGAAATTCTGGAAACATTGATATGCCACTTCAGTGGCTTATTTACAGCTTCAGTGACTTAATCAATGAATTCAGTGCTCACTGGGATATTATAGCACAATTTGAAGTGATAAATGCAGTAAATGGTCTCAATATAAAGAGCCAAAATATAAGTATGGATACCTTAAATATGAATATAGATGGCCAATATTTACATTTCATGAATATATGCGTGTGTGTGTGTGTGTGTGTGTGTAGTTAAATATAATCAATAGGCTTCAAAAAAAAAAGATATACTTAGAGAAAACATATTAAGATACTGAGATTCAGTGGTATTATTATCATTTTTGATTGAACTTGGACTCGGGTAAGGCTGCGCTGATGCTGTGGTGCCATTGTCTTTTTCTTGCCGTCATCTGTAAGCATTTATTTGCACAAAAAATATTCAGGTGAAAAAAAAAACTTCTACTTCTACTTCTGTTCAAACTTCAATACATTACTCAGTGCTGGTAGCACTTAGAGTGATTCTATGCCTTGGATAGGCATTTTTGGCAATTTTTTACTGGACTTGCATGGAGTTAAAAGACAGTTACTTCCTTTAAAAGAGGACTTGTGATGAACTGTTTGAAAAGAAAAGAATCAAAACATGTTTCTTTAAATGTAATTTGTTTAATTCCATGTATTGTCTTAACCTGCTTCCTACATCATCAACAAATGTTAAGCATAGTCCTGGTAGACCAAAATGCTCCTTTGAGTAGTTATCACTTGGGCCTTTTTGGAAGGCAATGACAAACCTCCTACAGCATTTTGCTGTTCAGGTATGAGGACTTGTTGGGATTTCAGGCATGGTGAAGATGTCTATTTGCCGCAAAAACAAAGAGTGTAAACATAATGTCTTCTGGCGATACATGCCAGCCTAGCAGTGTCATACCACATCATACAGAGATGGCACATTACTGCATGTAAGGTAGACCAACACCTGAGGGAGTGTTTGCTGAGCTCCGGTACTGTCACGCCTGTGATTGGGCAGAGCAGGGATGCAAGGAAACAGGGATGGAAAGATGGAGGAGTGAAGCCAAATGGAGGAGAAGGGGTGGAGGTATGAGGGGAGGGGAAAGTAGATGCAGATGAAAGAAAAGGCAGTGACAGATTCAGGAGAGAGGTAGTGAGGGAGGAGTGGAGAGATGGAAGCAAGGAGAGAAACAGAGGCAGGGCACTCAGCAGGTGTTCCCAGCACGTCTGCCTCCTCGGCTGCAGCTTCTCTGCCAGGGGAAGGACGACACAGCTGCTGCCATGCAGGCCGGATGACTGAAAGCCGCAGTAACCAATCTGTTACCGCAGGGCAGAAGACTTGCCTGAGCCACATCCAACTTTACCTCTTCATCTTTCAGTAAAATTCATGCAATAAGAGACAGGGAGAAAAAAAAAACCTGAAATGGAAATGTGAAGTCAGGTGAGAGGAAACAGTGCTGTCAATATGTATATATGAAGGTATAAATGTAGAATATAGACATGAGAAAATTTAAGTAAAACATCTCCAGCAAGGCCACTGACAACACACTTCAGTCTAATCAGTGTTCAGGCAGCACGATGCAGCTGGGGAGAGAGGTTTCAGAATTCATTAGATGGCAAAATGCCATTTATGACGGGGATGAGGACATTTATATAATTTGATTGAACCGCATCCCAGGTTAACTGACTGATGGCAGCCAGGCCTGCGGTTCTCCTCTGTAAACCTAATCCTGTTTCTGTGTCAGTTGGTGTGTTTTTATTGTGTCTGACACCAGGTGGATTACGTTGGTTAATTCACAATGAATCAAACAAAAGCTAATACTAATCCAGCGCGAGGCTTTGGTGTGATGTCTGACGCTCTGGATTAATTCACAACATTCCCCAACCAGCCTAATCCTTAACGAACCAGACGGGATGGTATCCTAACTGACAGTTTCTGCCTCGTTATGGCAGGGTGATATGCTTCACCTACCTCTTCCCTCGGAAAATCCATTCTGATGAGTGAGACAAAGGGGAAGCCATTACAGAAAAAATAAACTGGGTAAAAACTTTCCCAACAGCTTTTCTTCGGCAGCCATTAAGCCCGTCTTGAAGCCTTTTGGAGTGTGTTCTGCTCCTCTTAAGGTTTAAGTTTTGACATTTAGAAATCAATAGGAGGCAGAGATGTTGTTTTTTTTGTTTTTTTTTTGCAGTTTCGTGAAGCCTGGGTGAAAACACTTCAATCAGGCCTGCAGAGGACCTGACACAGGAGACGGGGGGATCGATCCATAATGAGTGGAGCCCTACCTGGGGTTCCACTCAAGGCTCGTCTCTTCTCAACTATCTCAAATCCAGCAAATCCGCCATCCCCACTACATTCACTGATTACATCAACTTGCTAAAGTATATTTTGTTTAAGACTGGAAAAAAAAAAAAAAAAAAAAACTCCCCCGTGAAATATCGTTCAAGCTGATTTTGTTTTGCTTTTAGAACTATTTATTTCCAATTCATTTAACATGCAGCCACAGACTGCACAGTCTGAATTGTTACCGAGTAATCAAAGAAGGTGATAACCATTGATCAATGAAGGTAACAGGAAAAGCAGGTTTTGTTGCTGCAGTTATTGTGAAGAAAGACCTGTTAAAGTGCCAAGTGCAGAATGCTACAGACGTGACCAAACCTGCAAGCTATAAAACTGTTTTTGCACAGTCTAAAGTGACATCTGAAGAACTTTCAGCTCGTGACTCAGGTTTGTCTTCCTCCACACACAAAAAATAGTAATAATTTGTACGTGTGTGTGTGTGTGTGTTTGTGGACATGTACTACTCATGTTGAGGGCACATAAATTTACTTACACAGTCACATTAGGGGACTTGCCTTCCTTATGGGGATAACAAGCAATTCTTAATTAAGGGTTAAGACTTAAGGGTTAGCCAAGCAGCGGTTATGCTTGTGGTTAGGGTATGTCTCCAAGTAATGAATGTAAGTCTATGTAATGTCCCTAAAAGTTATGGAAACATAACTCTGTGTGTGTGTGTGTGTGTGTGTGTGTGTGTGTGTGTGTGTGTGTGTGTGTGTGCGCGCACACATACAGAATGAATACACACAAGATCTGACCCCCTATCCTCACCACTGCAGCCCCGGCTGCTGTTCCAGAAATCTATTGGCCATTTCAAAAGATGCTATTGTATCATCAAGCCAGCCTAGTTAATTAGGCATCCAGCCGGCCTTCCTCTGTTGAATACACAGTCCCTCTGGGCCCCACAGCTGCTCCTACTATAGAGGTTAAGTGCTAAAACATGTTCCCCTTTCTACATGACTCACAGAGATATAGCACGAATGGATTTCTAGTTACCTTACAGTACTCTGCGTTTGTTAGAGGGCAAGCAAAAGGGCAAGCTGAAAGAGGTGATGATCTGATAACAGCTTCATGAATTAGTTTTTTATTTTAAAACTAGGGCAAAATGTGGGAGTTGAGGAATGGAACATCTAAATCTTCACCAATTTCATTTGCATTGAAAAGTCTTTCACAGATCTTGACGGACGATTTCTAACAGCATGACCTGACAACAGCCCTTTCACCTCAAACTCCCTCTATCTCCAGGAATTCATGTGATGTCATCAAGACCAACTGACTCATTCTCCCTAAAATATGATTTACCCATGCGAGCAGTCGTGCGTCAGCAATTTAGAATGGCTTGGCCTCCGTCACATCAAAACAACCACTGGCCCAGCCGTGAAAGTCATCGAGATACTGACACCAACTCCCAAATACAGAGTTAAAAAGAAAAAAAGAGCATGAGGCATTTTAGTTAAAGAAATATCTTGGAGAGCTATCAGATGCATTAAAACGCTACGTAGCATTTTAGCACCTAGTAAATCTGCAGTGAAAATTAGTGATGTGAGGTTTCATTTCTGACTGTGTCACTGTGTGTGTGAGCACGCATGCGTTTGTGTGAGCTTCTCGGCGGATTTGTTATATGGCGAGTCAGTAAAGCGCTCCAATGTGAAAACCATCTTCCCAAAGTCAGAGAAATGTGATGTGGATCGACGCTGATAATAAATAGCCGTGATAACTGGGGGAGGAACCCATCATCCGGTGGTGAGATGGGTCTGCACGAGGACGAAGCAGCCATAAAAGCCTGAATGAAGAGATGTAAAACAATAAGGCCAGAGAGGATGGGAGGAAAGGAGGGTGGGGCGGGTGGCGGGGGGGACAGGAGGGAGGGATGACGACCCCCGGCAAGTGAGCGGAAGATAGAGATAGAGAGATAGACGGAGAATGAGAGGAGAGGAGGAGGCGGAGGAAAGAGAGAGGGTGAGTCAGCCATGTCTGCACTCCATCAAAAACTGTGTCAGTCATTCACTACCACCGACCAGCCCCACCCCACCTACCCTCTGCCCCCCGCTCCACTCTCTCTTCAACTCACACATTAATTCCACTTCTTTTAACCGCCAGCCAGGGGTGTCCTCGACTGAATGTCAATCCTCTGTTCAGGGTGACAGGAGAGTGAACGAGGGAGGAGAGAGAGCGAGGGCGGGTGGGGGGGGGGGGGGGGGGGGGTGAAAACTGCTTGGCTTGCTCTGAGGCCTTTTTTATCTGAAGGTCTTACCCAACATGACCTGCTCCTTTCCATTTTAATTATACTCTTTTTAATATTACTGCTGTCTCTTCGACTGGCATTTAGAGACATTTGATAAGATACCACGCTGTATCAGAGTGTTTGACAGGCGTGAAGACAGTAGACGTCTGAGGCGCACTCATCCCCACACAGACAGACAGACAGACAGACAGACAGACAGACAGACAGAGAGGGTGACAAGTGCACAGACTGACGGTGTCACCTAACAGCCAGCCAGCGACGGAGGAGAATGGAGATGATGCAAGGTGATCAAGTTGGCACACAGCAAACAAGCTGCTGATATGAATAACGGGAGTTATTCCCTGAGCTGGAAATCCCAATTAATCAATGCCAACCTCATCCAAACCCAAATCAGATCTGGACTGAAATTTATATCCCAGCAGGTTCTCACTGAGGGCGATGATTTCCTTTATTTATCTGCTGCCCACATCAACCCAGAGGAATCAGGTCACTGTTGATACATCTAAGTAAGTAAGTATGCGTGTGTGTGTGTGTGAGTGCACATCCTGCCTTTACCTCACATGGCAGACCTGATAAATAGAACACAAGCGGTGTATATCTGGTCAACATGGCATGCGTGAAAAATAATTACACTTAGGCTGACACCCAAGGTCGACAGGCTCCAACAGCTGCCCAATCGTTGCTGGCTATTTTTCCTTCTCCTGTCTGGACTTGGCTGAGTATAAAAAAAAAACATCACACAGAGTGTTTTTCATGTTGTCATATGATAGCACATGAAGGCCTCATTCCGTATCAAGAAACTCTAAAGCAATTGCATGCTCCCAGAGATGGGATGGGGATAGCTTGAGAGTGCAATGAAAGCAGGGAATCCATTACTGGACTTTGCATCCACCTGTTTTACTCACATTTTAAGTGCTTAGAAATCTTGAGAGGAAACACCAAGAGTTCTTAAAAATAAAAAAAAGCTGAAAATATTGGAAAAGTTTTAATGTTTAGGTGATGTGGAAAAGTTTGCAAGATGTAAAAGGCTAATGAGAACAGAGTTTTCAATACACATTTATGCTTTCACTCCATTAGAGAGCCAACAAATACAGAATAAAAAGAAGGCTGTTGGGGGTGTGTGTGATTACTTGGTTAAAGTCCAAATGCTAACCTAACTTTGAATTATTGGGTCTCACATAATTATGTTATCTTGTTAGATCCTCCTATTTACATGAACTGACTTGCAGATTGAGCTTCTATTCTGAAAATTTCACAAATTCACTTTAAACTTGCACAACAATTTAGTGGAAACTTTTGAGTTATTGACTTGGGGGGGAAAAAAAGCACCAAACAGAAATTTTGATATGTTGCATTGGGTTGCAATCTCTGTTTCAAGGCTAAAGGTACAAGCTGGTATTCATTAGACTATGCTCATCTCATTCAAGCTTTCACCAAACTTTCACTCATCAGGCGCAGCTCTCTGGCACCAATAGCTTGCTGCTGACATGTCAGAAACAGAGAGAGAGACTACCTCTATCGTGGATATTAATTACAAAGTGGGAGAGTCAGGAGAGGATTTTGGTGAAACAAGGTGGTCCCTAAACACTCAGCTCACTGTGCCATGGCCCCACAGCTCCAGCAGCCCACAGTGAACTCTCCCCTAAGAGTGAAAAATGGGCATGGGGAGATGGGGAGGCACTCCTGGGTGAAATTCAAGGCCAAAGCACTCATGTCTCCTCCATCTACCACCTCCCACCTCGGGCGCAACACATTACCTCTCTCCTGGATATAATCACACCGAGCGAGGAGTGAGGTTTGGCTGTGCTGCATATGAGCGACTGAGGGTGTGTGTTTCTATTTATGTGCATGAGTGTGTGTGTGTGTGTGTGTGTGTTAGCATATCTGCATGTCTGTATGGTGGGCATGTGAGCAGTTGGTGTGTGTGGGTGTGTTTTTCTGTGTGTGCCTGTCCATACAGCATGTGTGTACTGTATGTGATTGCCAATGGAAATACACTGGGAATCACACCCAGGCCCACGTGTCCCTTCATAAGAGTCCCTCTCCAGTTTATTCTCTTTTATTAGCACGTCCTCTTTTTTCATTAACTCAAAAGGTTACTGGTGAATTTGTAATACCCCACATGAATCGCCTATGGTTGAGGTAAGGCCCCAAACCTTTCGTACCCCCCCCCCACCCCCTCAAAAACACACACACACACACACACACACACCCTCCTTGGTCTCCTTCAGATGCAAGAGGACATTTCAATGGCATTGTCCTCCCCTCTGCCTCCCAAACACAGGTAGGGAAATATCACCCAGGGAATAAATAACTCGGCCAGGTTAATTATTTGGCAGACGCGTCCGCAGATTAATAACAGAATAAAAATGCAGCGGTGGACGGAGGTGCTCTGAAAGGTGTGGGGGGAGAGGTTGGCGGAGGAGGAGGAGGAGGAGGAATGATGGGCAATTGAGCGGAGTTATTGGAGAGCAACAGTGCATGTGCTGGCTTCAGATAGATGTAGGAGCTGGGTCTAGCCCCAAGGCTGTGAATATGCTGTCTGGGAGGAAAGAGATTAACTAAGGCAGCTCGGTGACATCATGCCTGCAGAGACAGTTATGAGGAGTATCCATCACAGGCATCGTCTGCAAGAAATGGAAGAAGAGAAAAAAAAAAAACTGAATTATATCTCAAAATGATGTAGAAAAAAAATAAAATATGCAAGGGAATAGCAGGGAGTGTACATTTGAATGGAAGGCACTTGTTCATCTCAATATTATAATTGTGGGTGCACACTTCCTGTCATTCAGAATGTTTTCTTCAGCAAATTAATCCTGTGGCAGATGCATGCAAATCATAATTTCCAGCTGAGCGTGTGATTGTGATGTTATTTTTCTACAACAGAAGTTACAATCCAATTTTCAACCTTTCCTGGAACTCATGAAAAAACAAAAAAAAAAACCCAAAGTAAATCAATGCACATATAAGACCTGGCAAATCTAGCAGGGGTGTTGATCGGTTCAATAAAATGAGAAGCAACCCCATGTGGAGTTATTATCATCACAAATGCACAAACAACCCAAATACCCTTAATCTAGTCAAGGGGTAAAGCCTGTATTGACCTAGTGGTGGTGTGTGTGTGTGTGCGTGTGTGCGTCTGACCTAGTCTGCCTGGTGTGATGGCAGGATCCCTAAGCCCAGTTCACCTGAGGAGGGCAGACTGGGGTAATTTTCCTCTCTTTGAAGAGAGAGAGAGAGAGAGAGAGAGAGAGAGAGAGAGGGGGAGAGAGAGGTGGATTTTCTATAGATCCTTGTTTCGTCTTCCCACTGAGCAAATCTCCATTTATATTACACAGCAATCCTATTTGTGTTCATGTGACTAGTGAGATTTCTTATTTAGATATAACACAGAGAAACACTCTTGTTAATGCTTCCTTATACCATTAACAGCTTTGCAAGCACCAGGATATCACACCGCGTTATCGTCTAAGAGAAGTATTATACTTTTGAATGAAGTTTTTTTTATTTATTTACTTCTTTACACTGATTTATTTACATTTGATTCAAGACAATCTATATGTTTGTCAAACTGGATAGGATAGCAGGGGGAGCTCATTTAACTCAAGTGAATGCGGTGCTGCTAGCGCTATTGATTAGTAGCCAGATATCAGGTCTTACATTTTGAACGCCAAACTTTGTTTTCTAAGAGGCACAAAGAAGGAAAAGCAACAGAGATAAAAAGACAGATTGAGAGAGAGGCAGAGAGAGAAATCATAGACCCCACAGAGGCCACAGACCCCGGTCATTTTCATGCACCAGGCCCTTTTGCCTCTATCCCCCTCCCCCATCCATCCATCTATCTGCCCTCCACCCACCCATCTCCCCTCTCACCCCTCTCGCCCTGCAGGGCAGGCCCTGCCTTCCATCTGTTGTCTGTCCCAGCTAGGAGCAGCCCTGTTCCCCCTCCACTCGCATTTACAATTCAATTAAAAGCAACAAGCCCCTTCTTCCTCCTCCCTCTCCTCTTCCTCCTCCTCCTCCTCCTCCTCCTGCTCCTCCTCCTCCTCATCTCTTTTTTTAGCTGTGCCTGGATGAGCACAGCAGAAAGGCCCTATACCCCATGTAGGGATGCAGTCATGACACACACTTACCGAGCCCACAGATGATGCAAACACACACTGACACATAAATACACAGAGTGTGTGCCAGGGAGCAAAGGAGAGGGACACAAGGAGACGAACACACTCACGCACACAATGATTTTTTTTATCCTCATTTTGACATAGTGAATAGAAAACAGGGTTGGTGGGACTAAGCCCAGGAACAATACAACTGAAGAAAGTGGGTCACACTTTGCATTAGAATAACGTATGTAAGGATGATGTAACAACCCAGGAACAACTGAAAAATATAGATTTAGATGATAAATTAGTCAGATTACAAGTCATTTAACGATTGCTTTCAGCTAGCATATTTAACAGAGACAGAAGCTCAGCGCTTGTACAAAGTATGGCATGTGTCACTACTCACATGCTCACCTACTATGCCCTGTAGAGTTAATGATTCCTCTCCAGAAGGTTTTTTCAGAGGAATAATGGCGCTTCCCTGTCAACACAGTTTATCAGCTCTTTACAATTAACAAGGCGTCTCCATAAACAGTGTTTTTAAAGTAATCTCTTATGATATAATCTATGAGTAAAAAGGCATTCTGAAAGCTTGGGAATCTAAATCAAGTTCGTCATAAATTTCTCTCTCTCTCTCTCTCTCTCTCTCTCTCTCTCTCTCTCTCTCACTGCTGTAATGTGAAAGCAATATCCACAGGCATCCCTTCTCTTGGAAAAAAAGAGGGGAAAAAATGAGAGTCTTTAATATTTAATTATGGTGGTGCCAACATGCAACTTTTATCACTTTCTTGTGTCATTTGCATCTCAGGCAAGCCCAGAAGATATACACAAAGAGCGAGCGGCAGAGACAGAGCGAGTGGGGGAGAGGGAAAGAGAGAGAGACTATAGAGTCTGATGTAGAGAGAGAGAGAGAGAGAGAAAAGGCTGAGGAATAGAAGAGGAAAGGGAGGCAAAGAGGGGGAGGAAACACACTGTCATAGGGGAACCCAGATGACAGAGAGGGAGCTCAGGAGAGATAAAGGTGCGAGATAGGGAAGGAAAAACAAAAGAGATGGGGCGAAATAGAAATTAAAAACAAGGGAAAAATTTAAAAAAAAGAGAGACAGAGACACCACAATCGATACATAAAATCAGACCTCCTGCTCAGTGGGACCACTGGTTTTGTACAACTATGATATGTTCTATTGCAAGTTGCATGAGTGTCTGGCTGTTTGCAACATCATTGTCTGAGTACAACTTTGAGTGCAATCTGTCTATATGTCTCCATGTCCCTAACCCCAATGCCCCAATGCCCCAATGTATGCAACCCCCCCACCCCATCAACCGTCTCCCCCTGCACCGAGGCCTACCTCGTTGCCTGTCTCAGGCGCTGAGCCAAACTGTGGTAATGACTGATAATGTGTGTAATTACCAGCCCAACAGCCACGCAGTGCTGATGAAGAATCAGACCAGTGCTCCACTCCTCATCTAGGGCCCCTTGTTCCCCCTCATTCACTTTGAATGGTGGTGGGCTCTAAATGAAGCCTTATTGGATGCTGCTGCTGCTGCTGCACTTATGGGGCTGACAGTCATTAAGACGGCCATCTAAATGAAAAGAAGGGGGGAATATGGTCATTACCATAAGAATGCATGTCAAAGCAATTTTGATGTGGCTTTAATTTCAATGCAGAAGGGTACTTGGACTGTTCCGTCTACATTATTGTACAGATAGATATTCAGAATTCTCCACTAATTTAACAGATCATATACCTAGGCAGGGCTCTCATTCAACTCACCGCCTCCAAAGTGGAAGCAAATAACTGACTAATGACAGTTATTGCTATGTTCGTCTTCTTCCTCTAAATGTCTTTCTGAACTGTATTTTCCAAAGGCAGGGTATCTAAACTGCTGTAAATATTTAATACACTATGCACACAAACGAGACTGCAGTCCAGGACCTCCACCTGTGTAAACTCGTAAAGCTTGTGCAAAAAACCTCGGGGCTGTGGAATGATGTTTCTGCTCTTTCCCGGTTGCGGGAAGTCATGGGAGAGTCTCGGGCCATGTGGGGACGTCGGCTGACATCCAGGCCTCTATAGTGGTGGCAAGACCAGATGTGGTATTTACAGCGTGCAGAACGTCCATGTTTTGAAATCGTGCCACTGATAGGTTTGCCTTGGGCCAACCGATTCGAGCTGAATGAAATACGCTCAGCTGAAGACACAGGGAAGCAGCGCAGCCATGGACAGGGAAGCAAGAGCAACTCTTGGTGAGTTTGCAAACCACTCTGCACAGGGGGTCTGCACATGGGGTGCACTGCCCAGTGTTCTTTAACTCCTCTTCGCACTCTCCCCTGGCTCTTAGGAATAAATACTTTATTGTGTTTCAAGTCTTTTCCACAGTTGATATCTCACAGCCAGTCTGTCAGCCTGCCGGGCTGAATAATCTTCTGATGTCGTTTCATTTCAGAAGATTACATGACACTCTTAGGGGAATAAGTTTAAGCAATTTATTACAGGGTAGATGTAATGCTACAGTCCAGAGGAAAGCCCTGACGATTTCAATGCCCCGCTGCAGCTAGCTGGTCAGTAAGATTCTCAAGCAGAGGACAGAAAAAAACCTTTAATATTCAGTGACTCACACACTTAAATGACTCCATAGTGTGCTCTGTGTGGATCTATAAAGTATATATCTTGGACTATGCGTTTTGCAAGTTCTAAATTCTAAGAGTGAAGAAAAAGAGTGCTGAGCTGGTGGCTGGTGATCCTAAATCAGGACTCCTACTGTGTGTACCTTGATTAGGGCCTTGACTGTTTTCTTACCCCATAAATTATTCGACTGCGCTTACGCCTAAGATCACTTTTAAGCCATGTAGCTTAAGACATTGTGTGGAGCAAGCATGGCTTGCTTTCAGAGATTTTGTAGTATGATGGAAAGGCTAGTCTATCCATGCTGGCACGAAACGGTACTGTGCAGTGCGGAAGTGTGAAAGGGCCTTATGTTGAGACTTCATCAGTGATGAATGTGAGCACCAAGTAACCCACTGAGGGCCTGTTAGTCTGGAGGGAGACCGTCCATCACAGCACCCTGACCTCCCATCCAGTGTCGGCATTGCTCGCATGCAGCAAGGAGCAGCAATCAGGCCAAAGTGCTCTTACAGTCAGGTGATCAAAATTCTGCAAATGCGCTCATGACGGGAACACACTCAGAAACACATGAAGATTTTAACATCTTAACACCACTTTAAGCTGGTTAAACCTTCAGTGGTTGAACGTCAGCTTGCTGCTTTCTATTTACCTCCCTGCCTTGATTAAACTTTGATTGTGCAATTCTGCTGCTGTTAAATACACTCTTAGGAAACAAGGTTCTTACTGAGTTCTTTTCGGGTCGTCTAGATTAACTGAGAACCTTGTCTAGTCAAAGAACCTTTTTGTTGGAAAAGTCCATCAATATCTGTTTGCTGGGCAAATAAGGTAATATGAAGACTCTGTTCAGCCTGAAGAATGCTTTTAGTTAACAAATCAAATTGTATTTTGGTGGGATTCTATTCTGGCACAATGAAACTGTATTCAGTCTGTTTCCAGACATGTGAATCACTTTCAGTTTGTTTCAAATTGCTCTGGTTGTGATCACTAATGGTTATTCCTCTCTGCTGCAAAGAAGGTCAACCAATAAGAGCTTTATAGGCGGGACTAAGAATGGAAACATCATCTTCCCACACAGCTAGCGAGCCACTGTACATCCATGAAAAATAGCACTGTGACAGCTCAGCATGCCAAACATCCTCACAGCGAAGCCACGGGGTTCACACATCCTTCTGTGAACCTTCCTGAATGTATGCTTAGCAGTGGCTAGCTAGCCTACTAGCCCAAGGTAAGAATCTAATACCAACTGTCCCGTCCAAATCCTGCTAAGACAGCACACATGTCAAGTCCACAAAATGTTAATGACAATAAAGAACTCAGTACTACTGTAATGCGTTATTCCCAGCACTACAAGTCTTATACAAGCTTTTGAGAACCATGATGAACTCCTTTAGTCTGGTGAGACCATGAGAGTTCTTCGCTGAACCCGTCTTATTGAATTCATGTCTGCCAACTCACTGAGAGTTCTAAATAGAACCTATTACTGTCATAGTAGTCTTGATTGATCCCTCGTGGGCAAGAGAGAGTTCCACTTTTGAAAAGTATATGCAACCTATAGGGTTTTCTTGTGTCAAATTAAAAACATTAACACATATCATGCCTTTTGAAATTTGTGCAGAAACTATTTAAAGCTTTACAGTGCACAGTACTCAAGAATGTGCATATTGGACTTAACGTTCAGTTGAATGTACACAGCACTTAACATCTGAGCGGGAAGCATATTTTCCAACATCCTGCATGTCACTGGTTGTTTAGAGAAAGGAAACAGGCATAGCTGGCAAATCCAAAGCTTGCGGCAATGTCTGAAATGGTGTCTGTTTTCCACTCTCCCTCTACTGAGCCTTAATACATCTGGCACTCTGAACAGCATGTTGTTGCAGCTTTAGCATAGCAAACACCAGCTCTCCACAGAGGAATTTACTCACCAAGTTAGAAGAAGCGCACCCAAAGAGTGGCCAAGAGAGTGAGAGAGCACCATCACTCAGACAGACACTTTAATGCCCACCTCTAATAAGGCGATAAAGAATGTGTGACCCTACAAATCACAGTGAATATTTTCTGGACCAAACCGGAATCTTTGATTTCCAGTTCCACTTAGGACACAGTGCAGTCTTGTGTTTGTTGCATCCCTTTCCACTTAGCAAAAGAAACTACTTAAGAAAGAAAAAGTCAAACCTCATTAATTCCTGTCGCTCTCCTTGACTTTCATTCTCTATTTTTCAATGTGTTTGTTATCATTTGTATACCATCCAATCAATGGGTCAATAGATCAATACATAACAAATGACACTGTGGGTGTTAATGACAACCTGGGATTAGGACGGATAAGGCTGCCTCAGAGGAGCGATCGATTAGCAGCAGTCGCCGTTGCAACGCACTGCAGAGGTGCGCTCATGCACACAAACGCACGGGATCAGCCAGAGACGGTGGGTAGTGCACCATCAAGGGCTGCACATCCACCCTGTCACCTTCCTAACAACTGTACCATAACACCCTTTCATCCCTCCCAACACAAGCTCTCAGGAGCCTGGAAAAGATTTGCCAGAGTGCCAAGATGAGAGACCGGGCTAATGCTGAAATGTCAAAGCACCTTAATTAACACAGGGGGCTATAACCGTGATCAAGGCTCCCTTGAGGAGCAGGAGCAGTGTACAACCCAATCTCTCTGCCTCAGCCTTGCTCTTCCAGATCGATTGGAATGGATTTTCTGCTTTTGCACACACCTGAATGCTGTCAACAGTGGGACGTAAATTTGGTTCTCTGTTTCTTCCCTTTTTTCTCCTCCTTCCTGACCCTCATACTGTATTACTATTGAATCCATATTTCCCCTTCACAGTGCATGGAAACCTCGGGAGCTGTTTTTGGCAGGCCGGGCTTGTTATAAAACAGACGAGTCTGTTTATGGTGGTCTTGGTTTAAGTCTGCTCTTCCTGCCCTCAGATTGAAAGACTCCTTTGAAAATGAGGCCTTGGAAGGCTTTGGTAGGAGTATGTCCTGTGAGCACTCACACACACATACACACTCATGAGTTCACATGGGTCCCTCTCTCATTACTCAGCATAAGGCTTTCACGCTTGACCTGCTTTTTAACTTTCTGATCTGGATTAGCGGCAGATAATTTAGAGAGGAGAGGAGCGGGGAATGTGTGTGTGTGCTTGAGCTGAAGGGCTTACAGGTAGTGCACTGCTATCATCCAGCAGTCGAACTGAAGACAGAGTTGACACAGCTGCCTCTGAGAATTGCCACCGCTGTTTTCTCTGAGAGACTGAGAGCGATGGAGAGACACAGAGAGCGGCAATGACAGAGAGAGAGAGAAAAGGAATCCTTTACGGACAAGAGCGAATGGAAAATATATTTAAAGAAAATGTCCCCATTTGGCCGATTCGGAGCTCTCCAAGCACCTGAGTTCCAGAGGTCTGCAATTGACTCGTTAAAGAGACTGCCAAGTTAGCAGAGTGCCACCTCACTCGGGAGAAAAGAGGATGGGGTGGGGGGGGGGGGGGAGTTGCAGGCGGGTGAGGGGGCTCAGTGATAAGTCCATTTACATCCTCCCCTGTTTTATTTGCTCCCATGGACTCTGCTCGCGTCTCCCCATTCAGGCTTGTTTACCTGGTAAGCCGAGTGTGACTAAAGAAAATTCCCACAGCCTGAGGTGGGATTGGAGGTGGAAGAGGATGTGAGGCGGGAGGGGAGGGTTAAGGTAGGCTGTAAGGAAACAGAGGAAGGGTGGGTAGAGAGAGGGGGTGACGTAGGGCACAGAATTACTTAAAGCTGTAAGCTGTAACCCACCTTCCTTCTCCCAGCCCCCCATGGCTTAATTATCATGTGCAGCCTAGTGGAGATGAAATAACGGAGACTCTCACACGAACACCCACACACCCGCACAGGGAGGATCGGAGGACTCCTTTTACATACACACACAGAGGCAGACACACAAATACACAAATAGGAGGAGAGACAACATGGTCTGCTTTTAATCGAAGCTAATCGGCAAGGAAAATAAACATGCTGGCATGGCAGACATCTATCTTTGGCTGAGGCTGAAGCTGCTAGATAAGGAGGAACAGGCCTCACAGACATGTGTTCTTCTCTTTAAAACACCGCCTGCTCCTCGTTGGCAGAATTAAGCTTTAATATGGGTCTTAGGAGGAAGCGTCTCCAAGGTGAAAAGGTGAAATTATGGGATGGATTTTTCCGAGACACATCAATCATCTTTAACTCGGTTCTATTTGTTGGGGTCACAGCTGCCCTTCTTTACGGGCCTTGCTCACAAGAAAATCCAAAGCAAGAGGAGCTTTAAAAGGCATTACTCAGACCGTCTGCAACTGATCTGTCAAAGTTGCCACATTGCTTTGCATGAATCTTTAATTAGCCAAGAAAAGCCCTGTGAAGAGGGGAATAGCGCAGTTCTTTTCATAGCACTTCGTCTTCCGTGTCATCTCGGCACAGTCGTTGATCAACAGCAGCAAAATAAAAACAGTTCTCTCCCACTCTGAATATATCATCGAGTCTGTGGAGGGAGAAATACTGTGAAAAAGGAAAACAGAAAAAGGCACTGAGAGTGGGGGATCTGTGAAAGCAAACATTACTTTTGGTAAAATCTATATGTTTATCACTTGTGTTCTGGGACAAAATCGCATTAAGGAAGTGGAGTAATAGAGAGGAAGACAGAGAACAAAGAGAAACGTCGAGCATCAAAGAGAAAAGGAATGAAGGAGTGGGGACCAGAATCAGTCATGGGGTAATCGTTCTATCAGTGGCCAGAGTAATGAATCCAATTTCCCAAGCAGCTCCACTGTCATTTAGTAGCTGTGGAATGCAGATTCATGGGTCCGGCACATTAAAAGACATTTTGGGGCAGACGTTCATGCTGTCACAGCCTATATTGAATTTCCCTGATCTGATGCTGAGCAAGAAACAAGTACATTTTTGTACCAACTCTGAGCCTCTGAATGCCGTCTGCACTGAGTTTTGGCTTTGTTGTCAACTGCAAGGCAAAGTGACAAATGATGCAAACCTCAGACATTAAATCATTGCCTATGCACAATGGGGCTAAACAGGACTTGAATCATGAGGAAAAAGACGATTTCAAATCACAAAATCCACAGATCCATGAGTTCACCCACTTTAATGGTTTACTGCATTCCTGCTCCAAAAATTTAATTGTCTAACCAACTGCAAACATATGCTGCAAAAAGAGGGGAAAAAAAACCCATCTTCATTCTTCATCTGATGGCTCTGATGTTTGACCACAAAATCCTGACCGTTTTGTCAACTGTCGGAGGCTGTGGAGCAGCGGGGAAGCACACACACACGCACACACACACACACATTCAGCAAGGGCCGGGGCTAATTTGCGAGGATCACTGCACTGACCCTGACCAGATAAGGTGCCAGTCGACAAAACTTCCTTCATTTCCTCTTGTTGTTGCAGTATGGGAGCAGAGGCAGCCACCAACCAGCTTAAGGACAGCGGGGCTAAAAGGTGAAAGCCACGTTCGGCTGAACTTCAGGCCTGATCAAAAGGAATGCGACCTGGGCTTGAGAAGGCAGCAGAGCTTATCGGCCCAGCAGCCAGGCTTTGGAGGAGAAGATCCCAGGCACCAGATAGCTTCAGGTGAAGCCGTGTTTTCCCAAGAATGAAGTCAATTCAAGCCATTTCTTTGTTCTTTTTCTCTCTGTCATTGTCCTTTAACCTCAGCTGAAGCGGCTCGCGCTAAAATTGATGCAAATCAAATTATCTGACTGGCACTGCGAGTTCACGCGGTTTGGTGTTACTACGTCAAGGGCTTAAAATTTAATTATTTCTGCATGTGTGAGAGTTTTATCGGCTTAAGTAGTGTAGGTGTTATTGGAATGCATGCATGTTTACATCTGTAAGTGTCCCCACCGCAGTGTCTACTGCATCTGTGCTAATGTATCATTCATGATTTTAATTGCTAGTAATTAACTTGGGCCCAATTAGCAAGAGAGATAATCAATACTTGTTGATCAACACGCAGGTGCATTTTCTTTGGTGCGAGAGGGAGCACATTTGTGGACTTGCGTGCATGTGAAGAGGAAAGCCTGTTTACTGCAGTATAAGAGGTAATTTAATCACTTTGGCTTGCTTCTATATGGGACACTTTCCTCCTAACAGATTATATATTGAACTCTTCTCTCTCTTTGCTTCTCTAACCCATGTTTACTCCACACTACTGTGCAATTATCTGCTGACTAAAGATTGCATAGGCACCAGGCTGACAAAACAGGGCACGTTCACACCCATGCTGATCTCAGTCGGTAAAGATGGCAAAACCGGCGTGCGACATGACAGGAGGGAAGCGACTGGAGAGAAATCGAAAGAGATGTAAAGGAAATGGAAGTACAGGAAGGTAAGAAGGGAATACTGCTGAGTCTGAGCTTTTCTCCAGGATGCAAAATGGAATGAATGAGGCATGAGGGAAGTTTAAAAGAAGAAAATCATTGGACGTCCTCCCCCTGCTTGGCCCACTAACCACACAGTCTTCCAGTGCTTCACTGAGCTGTGATCAATATTGACGTTGTCATTAAGCAGCTCTCTGGTAATGAGGGTGGGGAAGGGGGTCCTGGGAGAGACATTAGACCTGCATGCCATGTGTCTCACACGCATGTTCAGCCCACTAAGCATCCACAATAAAAGTGATGCTCCTCCTATTTGGCACTTCAGAAAGTTTCTCACTTTTTAAATTACAATCAACACACAGCTTGTAATTATAGCCTTGACTTGATGATGCATTCCATGGTGTTCTCGGTCCTGTGTAAACACAGATCGCATGCAAACACAGAAAGATGTCAATGACATGATGGTGAGTTTGGAACAATTTTAACCGCACGGCAGAGAGTGCTCCGTCACTGAATATGCAGGGGTCGGGAGAGTGTGAAACTCATCCCTCAGTGGGCCTCACTAATAGCCATGCAAACACACATTTAGCTGTGACACTAAAATCCAAGGGCTCAAAAACCGTCCATCATTGCTTTTAAGAAGAAAGAGCCTCGAGCTGAAAAGGCACATAAAGAGAGACACAATGAACAAAGTAGAGCAAGGGCTGACAGATCTATTTGGAGTCCATGATGCTGGTGCAACAGATAAACTGTGTGACGTCACAGAACGGGATAACGCACAAAAGTAGATGGCAATTTGGGTTTGTGTGTTTCACTCCGGCCCACCCTGTCTCTGTCTGTGTCTGGGTAAACACCGCTGCTGCTCGGCTCAAGCAGCAGCAGCTGTGGCAGCCCATGGCCACTGAAAGCTAAGTTAACTGCGACGCGTGATAGGTTGATGACAGGCAGCCAGAGCACACAGACAAGCTCAGGGACTTTAAGACTGTGTAGCCATCTGCAAAACTGTATAGAGTCAACCATGTGAGCCCCTGGACGATTCAGACAAAATGCTCAGCTGTGACCACAAAGGATATTTTGTTTGTTACTGCCAAGTATGTATATGATATACTACAATCAAGTGGAGAGTGGAAACTGTACAAATGAGCCAAGTGAGAGTACATAAACAGCTCATTAATCATATGCTTTACGAAGAGTCACTTCAGATAACAAGCTGGTGCCAATGTTCAGGCAATCCAACAGCAATAAATATCCTAATAAAATGATATATGCCCCGCAACTTTACAAACTGTGCTGTCCAAGTTTGCGTCTGGACATGTGTCAGAGGTTTGCTTAATGGAGGAGCAGTATAAAGCCTTTAATTCAGTGAAATCATGAGGAGGTGAAACATCAAACAAGTGTTTGGAACTTCTCCAATGATATCCCCCCCGTTTGTCCCACAAAGAGAGCTTTTTGCATCTTTATCTTTCGCATTCACCCCAGACAATTCACAACAAGCCATGATTTATGCACACTCATATAGCGGATGGTGCTAAAAAAAATGTGTGACTAATTTTGTAAAGTGGCAACTACACAACACGAGTCTCAAGGATCAAATGCTCTGTTTACTGCTTGCCTCTGTTGCCTCTGGGCAAGAAGAGAAGCAACCTTGTCCTCATTAACACAGGCCACTTGGTGGTGTGTCTCGCTATCAGACAGTTGTCTCAGCCATTTCTGACAGATCCGATACTCCTTTGCATTTGATGTTTCTTAGGATGGAGGACACGATGAGGTTTTCATGTCCGCGGCGTATGGTATAGTCGTAGCCTATGTGTCTTCTTTAGATTGTTCACCCTGCTCTGCCTGATATATTGCCAGTAGATTACAGGCTAGCAAGAATGACAGCGGCTGCATTTCATACAAATGCTGTGAATACATAATGCATAGCATTGTCTGCATGAACCCTTTCACATGCTAATGCCAACCTTTCTGCAGATGTCTCAGAGGTATGTGCCGGTAACTGTGGAGTGGCAGAGAGGGAGTAAAAATAAAAAAAAAAAGGAATAAAAAAGGAATCAAATGCACAGAAAAATCATCAGCATCCTGGCTTCCATCACTCATATATAATCAACCATGAGGAAAAAAAGCATGTTCGAAAATAATTCACCTTCATGTGGCGAGGGAAAAGAGGAGAGGGGCCTTCCTAAAGGTGGTTCCAACTTGGCACTGCAGGCAGCCAGCTCCATGATCACTGGAACTTTCCAGAAAATCACCAGAAAGCCTCAGAAGTTATTTACAGCCATGCAGAGCAGAATCCAGACAGAAGTCCTATACCAAATGTATGGCAGAGTCATCAGGATCTGTGATTAACATGTCTGAAAGTATAACCGCTGCTAAAGGAAGTGCTCTCGGCAGCATTTGGGCCAGGCACTAAATCCTGACCCAGTTAATTGTATGGTGGTACGGTAACGGCTAAATGCTGTTGAGAGATGAATGAAATGCTCATTTAGCGTTTTACAGAAAGTTCCCACATAATTATGTTTCATTGTTTTCTGCATCCAAAGCAGGGGTGGTTAATGAGTTCAGACACTAATACTGGATTTAACAGCAAATAGTTGAAAAACGCTGATTAAAGGCACTGGCAGTTACCCCTCACAGTTATATAAGAAGTAGATGATAAATCATAAATTTAACTTAAACCGCAGATCATTTATGGGTGTTAATCAATATATTACCACAGCAGTGAGCAGAGCTGCGTTCGTTGATTTAGAATCAGACTATTTGCTGGGGGGGTGTTGCCTCGTATGTTCACCCTTTTAGCTGTGTTTTCTTTCCTTCTTTTGTTACTCACACAAGGCTTGAGGTGAATTGTGGCTTCCACTGTTGACAGGGCCCCAGTGACCTTCCTCCCCAGTGAGGGCCAGAAACACTGGACAGGCTACCATGATCAGGGTCTGTGTTTACCAAGCCTTTCAGAGTGGGGCTGCAGATCTGAGATCAGTAATCAGTTCCAATTCTCTGCAGGTGCCAGTTGCCAGTGCGGTGACACAAAGCTGATCCGAGGCCAGAAATCCCTGCTTGACACCAGTTGAGGTCTCTGGTCTCAGGTTTCTCTGGTGCTGGTGTGCATTTGCTGTCCTTCCCACTGTTGACTTTCCAGCCTGCTGCTATGTCTAAATAAACACTGGCTGGGTTTAGGCTAGCTCTCCCTTCTATCCTGTCACTACCCTTCACCCTTATCTGATGCAAGCCACACAGACTGGACTATGTGGCAAAATCCCCACCCCACACACACACATACACATACTCCTCCCCCTTCATGTCAATACACAAAGCTCTCAACAATTAAGGTAATTTTCTAAAATGTTTTTGTGCCATTCTGAGATGGACATTCAGGGGACATTTTGAAAAATAATTCAAATAAGTTTTCCTGAGTAACCCCTGCACTTTGACTTTTAAACCCCCAGACAGTCACGACTAATGGAAAACAGATATCTCCCCCAGAGAACTATTCAAAGTAATTATGTTATTCAATAAAAAAGGTTCAACAAATTACTTATAGTATGGATAACTGGACGCAGGCATTGCATTTTTGTTTCATAACATACACAAGATCATTATCTGGCCTTGACCAAAACAACGGAAAATTGGATTTGTGCTGTTACTGACTTAAAATGAATTGTAAAAGGAATTATTGATTGTTTGCAAACATGCCAATAAAGTTACTAAAGACAAATATTACTCTGTAAATTTTTCAATAATGGGAATTGTGTCTTAGCAAATAATTTATTTAAGAACTAAGGGACGGCGAGAGAAGAGGGGGAAGAAGCAGGGGAGAGAAAGCAAAGAAGGTGAGAATGGGAGGGCAAATGGCTGATCTCAGAGGAATCCTCCATTGGGTACAACCAGAGGTTCTAACACACATTTTAGTGACCTATTAAGAGCATTATGGGCCCCTCGTCCACATCGGCCCTCAACGCTGGTAATCTGGCGTATCCTCTTAAAAGTGGAATTGATTGAAAGAATTGATCTTTTCTGGGTTGGCAGACGCAGCCCCAATAATTACCTCACGTAAATCTCTGCAATCACATATGAAATGTCAGGGTCTTCTGCTCCCAGTCCCTCAGTCAGCTGCTCCTTCTCTGTGGCTGTTTCGGGGCTCAGACGACACTTATTCTGCAGTGGATAAAAGGGGGACTGTGTTGAGAGAAAGGGCGACATCTCATAAACACTCCATACCAGTTATCCAAGAACTAAAGATTGTCCAGATTTAAAATATTTAAAAAAAAAAACATCTCAAACAGCAACTGTCAAGAAGAAATACACGATGACTTGTATCTTATGTCAATATACCTCTACAAACAAATTATAGAACAGATTTAATTGAGCCGAGTATGTTTACCACAAACAGATATTGACATCAAATGATTGGTTTGTAGAGGTTGCAAACATGTGGCCATTTCTTCTAAATTTGCACCTGCATGTGTAATAATTCAAGGCGGCGATCCCGTCTGGGGATGTCATCAGACAGATCTCCATATCTACATTTAGATACATCGCTTATCTATCTGTGGGTAAACCCGTTAAAGCAGGGTAGGGTATGTGTGATGACGAGCTTAGCATGCACGCACATGATTGTAAACCGGCGGCTAACAAGCCATCCAGCCATCTCTGATTGAATGTTATTCATAAGACTCATCTCTTGACTAAACAGGCAGCGGGTATGCACAGGCAGCCACGGAGCCCTAAAAAGCAGCTGCGAAGATGGGAGGGTGCAGGATTAGGGCCTGAGCCTTACTCAGATGGGGCATTTCCATGACAGTGAGCTGCGCCACGGCTTAACAGCCCGCCCCTGTTTATGCTTTTTGGAGGAGAAGCCGGATTCCCTCCCCGTGACAGATGGCCTTTCAGCCACAAAGTGCTGTGTTTAGACTTAGCTTGCTCTGGGGCAAGACAGCAAAGCTCTGATGACACAGCATTCGGCAAACAACTCCCAGATGCAGAAGTGGTGGCCACAGAAAGCACAGAGAACTGGCTGACCCACCAAGCAAGTAACCAAATGACCAGAGAATCTGCTCAGCTTCAACTAAATCTGTCAGTGAGGGGGGAGGCAAAACAAGGGACACCAGAGATAATGATGGGGCTTAGAAACCAAAGAAGTGGCTTGGCTTGAAGATACATGACACAACTCAATTTAGATTCGACCCAATCCAATCGAGAGCGTTTGCTTACTTCAGTCCAAATGCCCCCAACTAAATCAATACACCCTGAAAAAGAGAAAGCATCAGTTCTGCTTTTAATTAAGAGGGTTGTTAAATTTGGTCAGTTGAAGTGCAAAGAGATTTCTTTATAGGCAGGCAGAGCAAAGCAGAAGATTTTGCATTGGAGGGTAAACAGTGAGTGAAAAGGACCAGCTGCTGGAGAGAATTAGCCCAGTCTCATCTGATCCAACACAAACCTAGTGCTGCTTACTCTCAGAAAAAAATCTGGCCTGACCCAGTCTGACCCCTCATACAAAGCCAGAGAGGCCCTGGAGGCAGTGAATTAATTGCAGCCCACTAAGCCTGATACACCGTATTTTAAATAGAAATGAGTTGCAGGTTCAGAAGTGCTGTAGTCTCGACTATAAAAGGCCTAAAAGGGGACTTTTGTTCAAATTGTGCACAGTAAACAAAAACAAACACTCTGGGAATGCTTTTGCTCATCGGGCTGACCCTAAAAAAAGCAGAGACTGGTTAGTTCATGAGGTTGTACATGCAGGCTTTGACACTCACCGGCGCACAGGTGCAAGAACATGGATAACTGAGCGGCTTTAGTAAATAACACAAGCCTCAAGCAGCAAGCAACGGAGGAAAACTTCGTCGAGTTCCTCTCTCCTATACATCTCACACGTCTCGGGAAAACAGCTGATGAAAAATACCATCCTCTCACATCTCGTCACGCTGAAATCATTTAGAGAGTGGAGGCGTTATTCACTGTGTTTACCCTGGCTGCTCACTCTTCAAACAAACACTGTTGGAGCCACCTAAATTGGCCTCTCGCACCATATAGATTTCCCATCACAGACCAGCATCTAAAGAAGACACAGAGTGGAGAGCGAGAGAGGAGGAGAAGCAGAGCATTCCCCAGTCTGATCACTGACCCTATTGTCTTCCTCAAATAAAATACATACCAGATTAATAGGCCCAGAAAGACGGAGAGATGGCTCATTGCAGTGGGGATGGGTGCCTTATCGCTCCAATCACTGACTTGGCTGCTTTTTGTTTTCTAGGAAGAGTGAAATTAAATGTAAACAGAGGATTTCATTTCACCTGACAGCAACATTACCTCTATTCAAAACCCAAAGAGGACAGTTTATTAGGCACGCTGTGGAGCATTTAGCCAGGTGCCACAGGATGAGGCTGAGGGTCTTCTTGAATCATGAACATAGATAGTCATGTAATGGTCCAGGCAGCATGGGAAACAAGAAATGTCATGTCTGGGGGCTTCTGACGTCAGTGGATCAATAGCGCCTGAGGAGGAATTTTAAAAGATACTATCAGTCTGACTGCTGGTGGCAATAAACTGAAGATTAACCTTTACGTCCCTCCCAGTCCCGGGAAGTACCCTGAAGGGCATGCTCCACTGTTTACTAATCAAAAAAAAGTTGCTTTTTCGATACCACAAGACCAGGGAATCGCTTAGTGGCTCTGCACCAGACCCTGAAAGTTATTGACTTCTTCCCCTACCTATGTGAGCATCATAAATGTGAAAGATGAACACTCCACGGCCAAGTATTATATATCACTGGCAACGGCTTCGGAGATGTGTACAGACACGGCTCAGTTTATTAAAAATAAACACCATATGTTATTGCTATGCTGCAGCACAAATGTAATAATTCCTGTTGCTGTGCATAGAAACACAGAAAATGTAATCACATGACAAGAGAACGATGGGATTGTTGTTTGGGAGAGTCCGCTTGGCTGGCTGCATGGCTGTGTCCTTTGTGAGCCACGGGGAAACAAGAGCTCTTTTTCTGCTCCAGAAGCATGATCCTCTTTCACCCCGTACCTTTGAGCTGGGAGCCAAGGTTTTGAATGGCTGTGACCTCTGTGGCCTCCACTGGCCCCCACTGGCCTCCAACCCTCCAGCTGTTCATCCTTCCAGTCCAGCACATTGCCCAGTCCCCCCCAGTTTGCAGAGGCAAGAGGAGCAGCACCCCTCTGGGCCTAAGAACTGACCCCCAGGCGAAGGCCACAACACCACAGGCATAATACCGGAGTTCCCACATGAGCGCTGGAGCATGGCGAGAAGGAGAAAGATAGAAAGTCGGGAAAATGAACTGGGGTATGCGAGGGTGAGGTTTTGAAGGAGCGAGGAAAAAAATAAATGAGTGGGATGGGAGATGGATGTTCTTCACGTAGGGCAGGGAATCGGAAAAGAGAACAGATATATGAGGGCATGAGGGATAAATGAAAAGAGTGAGGGGAGAGTTAAAAACATAAAAAATAGGTTGAGGGTGCAGGGAGTGTGAGGAAGCATGGTCAGACAAAGTAAGCGGCGACAAGGCAATAAGATGGTGCTGCACAGACGCAGACAGACGCCAAGGTGCAATAGAAGAGCTTGCTTCCCCTTCTGCATGGCTGGCTCCGATGACAGGACAGTATTCCCTCAGCACCAGCCGCTAACTGGATGATAGCACCAATCTCTCTCTTCTCGCTACCCTTCTTGCTTTCTGTCTGTGCCTGTCTTGCTGTCATTAATTTCGTCTCTCTTACTTTCTTTCCCTCTTGCTTTATTTTTCTCTGGTTTTCATACCCTCCTTCTCCCCCCGCTCAAGTCACATCCAGCCAGCCTTATACAGACAGCATAGCGGCCATCTAAAGCAAACATTAGCCTATAGCGCTGTTTGTTTACCTGTGAAAAATCACCGCCTCCGGCCTATCTCTCATTAGAGCAGCCAAACAAAGACAACAGCAACTTGAGAACGCTTTAAAAATGCCTATAATATGATGATGGGGGGGTGTGTGTGGGAGGGGAGAGGGGTTGGGGTTTGTGCACTCGTGCAGGGCGGGTGAATGGAAATCGCCTCTGTACAGGATGAAAGCCTCTGAGGACTATCCATTGACTATGAAATTTGATGATCCTCCTTCACCTTCAGACACAGAGAGAGTTCAGCTTAACATTGCCCTGGGCACTAAACCTTGGAGCCTGCAGTGTGAAAGGACTCCAGAGTGTGTGGTTATAAACTGCCATGTTTTTTCCATTTTTTTTTTCATAAGAAACACCTGCCTCATTCTTCATCCCTTTACATCATACACAGAATATTTCTAAATTGCATTCTGTCTGTCACAAACTCCATAAGGGGATGGATGAGTCATAGAAGTTGTGAGCGTATATTTCCATACATTTCGCTGATGCTCATACAGAGTGATTCACTAGTTTTCTCATTGAAGAGGAGTGTATTTGAATATGAATGTGCATGTGAAATTGTCTTGTGTATGGCCATGCATATGGTCCCTATGTCTGCAAGTTGTGTTTTGTGCACGTGTGTTTGTGATTTGTGTATATCAGCACACATGCGCCTGGATGGTTTGCGGGGTGTTGGCAGGGTTGTGGTACCCTGCTGGGATCAACCCTGCCCAAGCAGCCTGGTGGAGGGGACAAGCTGTGGCATGTACACCCACACACACACACACACACACACACACACACACACACACACACACACACAAATACATAGAGCAGCTGCTCCTTCTGCAGCTGCTGCTGTCGCCCAACCCAGAACTCCCTGTTCCAAAGGAGGGTGAGAGGGGAGGGGGTCGGTGGAAGAAAAGAAAGGGAGAGGGAGGGAGAAGGAGGAGTGAAGGAAAAGTGGGAAGAGTAGCAGAAATGGGAAAGGGGAGAGAGCTGACAAAATAAATTGGAAAGATATGAGGAAGAGGTGAGAAATGGGAAGGAGGAAGGTAATGGAAGTGAGAGGGGAAGAAAAGAGCAAAAAAAAAAAAAAAGGAGGAAAAAGAGCAGAGAGCTAACTGGAGAGAAGATATCTGACACACTCACACTCAAAGCGATCACACGCCCACACTCAAACACACACCGATATCCTCTCACCTATTAACAGGTGAAAAAATATCCACTATCACCTCCATTGCAAGACTGTAGTCGGCATGTAACTGAAGGATTGCCATTAGAGAAAAATTTACCATTCCAAACAATCCTCTGGTAAACAATCTATGCAACCTAACAAAATCAGTAAACCTCGGTTTTGAAGTCATACAAAGCATACTGACATAAAATTTCCACAGGTTAAGCACAGATTAAACTAAATCCTGGCCTATATTCCCTGCGATGGAGAGCCTCCATTGAAGATAACACATTACTCTTCAACTAAGCTTAATCTGTGTCTGGGAAATCAAACACCCCCTACACACTGTGTGTGACAGCCACCAATCCTTTCACTTGGGTCTGAGACAGTGTCTGTGTTGCTCCACTTTCAAGTCGCATGGGTCGATAGGACAACTCAAATCAATAACTGAAATTTGGACGTTACTCCATGATTGCCTATCAATAAATTGAGCGGGAGAAGCTTTTGTTGCTGCCAGGAATGTTTTGAACTCTAAAATAATTCCCCTCTTGTCTCCCTCCACCTTCAGCAGAGACTGGCTTAGAGGGAAACTCACTGTGTTGATTTGTCAAAGGCTGCCACCAGGCTTCAGAGCAGATAGCGAAGAAGAGGTTGGCTATGGAGGAGGGGGGCACATCGAACGTGTCCAATTAGCAAAGTAATTAGTTAATTAACATAGAGGACCCCGAAGGCCTTCCTAAGCAGCCTTATATAGACCTCCTCCAAACCAACCAGCAGACCTTGAAGGCTATAGTAAGCAGTGCAGTATAGACAGAGCAGCTAACCAGCCTACGCCATCATCTGTCACACGCACCCATTCTCTGGAATGCCCCCCACATGTCAGCTTTGCATTCAGTGTCAGTGACATATTTTGTATTCACACACAGGCAGAGAATCTGTACATTCAGTACGACTGTGACATGTGCTGTCAGTGCTTTTGGCTGACTGCAGGCCAGCCTCCTGCTGCTTAGAGCCACAATAACACATGGATACAGGCTTTCTTTCTGTGACACGCCAGCTTTACTTAGTGATGATGTCATATCCTCTCCCACAACAAATGACATTTAAGTGATGATGCATATTTTAGTGCATCCAACGGTATAAATCCCCACCACCCAGTGAGCAGTGTTTTATAGATGTATCAGCTTTATCAGCTTTCACAGTGACAACACCTGATGGAGCTTTATTACTCTTAACCTTATAAAGATCCAAGCAATCAGCAGTTCTGTATTTGCAGCAAGAGGAAAAAGGAGATGAGAGAGAGAGTTAAAAGACCGTCTGCCCTGCATCGCTTCATAGCCACAGGCAGTTGCACAGCACAGGAGAAATGTGCTTACATCATCACATGCGGTCCAGGCATCCTGCAGAGGGCACTGCTAATAGCAGAAACACAGAGCGGAGGAGGCAAGCAAGCAACCCAGGGGAAACTCGTCCAGGCGCTCCCACGCAACTAGGATTTCTGACATTCTTGGCAGCCTTTCAGAGAGGTCAGTCCTAAAGTATTCGAGCAGAGCTAACCTTCAAGACGGACCATGTTCCAGCAAGCCGAGACCAGAGGCTTAGTTCATCACTAATTAAAGTCTGTATGGGGTGCATACATGAATCTTCCTCAAAGAATCTCTAACCCCACTATCCAGAGTAATAGCCCTATGATTTGGCCAAGATGTTTTGCCCTAGCAGGCTCTGGGTGATATCATGGCAAATGGATTGCTTGTTTGAATATTTTCTTCCCTCTAAGTGCAACAAGGCAGAGAGAGAGAGAGAGAGGGAGAGATCCTGCACCAGTCTCCACACTGTGACCCAGATAAGGTCCTCGCCATACACGTGGAGCGGCTCATACATGTAACATGTGAGTTATGGGTGTTCGGCACATGCAACAGGGATAGAAAGCGTCATACTGCCCACATTCAGGCTCACAGTGCCCTGAGTGCAAGTCTGTTCCAAGGATTACACAGTCAATCACTTTCCTTGATTATATGTTCAAGTGTGCCAAAGTGGGAATCACAAGTCAGCAACATAAACACAGCAAACTTCATCAATCCCTTTGTTTCCCAACTCTTCTAATCTATTCCACAGGCATGACTGTGATGGCACACAGCTGCCTTGTTCAAAGTATCAGACCCATCTCTGCCACAGCAACATTTTTCTAGGTGCAATAACAGATAGGATCACATAGCAAATGCCTGAGCAAAAGATGAGAGCTATGAACATACTGGAATGAAGAGCATTCTTCTCATTCTCATTCTTCTTTTGACCACCATTGCAACTGAATCTTGTTGTTTGTGTGAGTTTGTGTGCAAAGTGTGTGTCTTTGCAGGTTTCAGGAGCGTGGGTAGCCAGCTGCAGAGCTGTTCTGGATGCTGATTGGAAGTGAGTGTTGAGCGCTAAGGACAATTACGGAATCATTACCACCGCCACGCCAGAGGCAAAATATGAACGCCGTGCCATTTGTCAACCAACTACAGCTTTCTAATCAAGCTCACATGTGTTTGTATGTTAGTCTTAGTTTGTGTGCACGCACATGCGCATGTGTGAGTCTTGGCATGTTGGCAGAGGAGATGGAATGTCACTCGGTATGTGTGTGTGCACATGTTTGTGGGGGGTAATGGATGAGTCAAGAACCCTGCCCAATATTTAGTGTCTGTATATTTGTTTAAATGTGTGGTGGCATGCAAAAGGGCTCCAGCACATGTGTGTGTGTGCATGTTGGTAGAGGGTGAGGAATGCCCTGCCCGAGTGCAACTGTCTAAACATGTCCCCGTCAGCTGTCTCTCCGCTCCCTTCACGGAGAAATAACTTAGCATGAATTTGTTTTTTTCACCGCACCCCACACTATCATCTCACATTGCTTGCTGAGAGGTTGTACACGGGAATGTTCCTCTGTGGCCTCTTTTAAACTGGAAAAGTGTCAGTCAAGTGTACGAACAAACTGGTGTGGGAGGATGAGAATGGAGGAGCGGGGGGGTGGGGGGTGGGGGGGACTAAAAGAAAACACCTCACACTTCTGTTCAATCAGTGTTTTTTTTCTTTCTGCCTACAGGAAGCACCTGTAATCCATCTCCCCGTTCTGGGATCGGTGTGGTAACGAGTGGCATAAATGTTTTAGGAAGATTTAATTAATTGATTCAATGAGTGATAATAGCAGGCAGTGTTTATCACAGGTGCATTCGCTTTCATGGCTTGGAAGAGCCAACGGCAAAGTCAGTGCATTGTGCAACTCCAGCGCTCCAAAAGCGGCGCCAACAGTGTAAAACGTTTGATCAACATTCAAAAAAAGTGGAGTAATACTTACTTTTTGCTCTAGCAGAGTATATTTGGTTAACTGCACTCTATCTACCCACTCCCTCTCTCCCTCTCTGACTAACTACAATGAAGTGGTAGTGTTCTCAGACTTGTGTATGCACCAAGTCAGTCACTGAGATATGAGTGTTGTAAGTGCACAAGGGATTAGCAGTTCCAACATTGATCACTGATAAGCTACAAAAAGTGGTCATGCATCTTGTCACTGTCTCTACAGTGTTCTTCCTCTCAGCACTAAGCCCGTTTCTGTATGTAAAACAATACAAAAAAAGACACATCGCCTGCCCTGATGAAATCCCTGTTTGAAATAGCTTGCCCAGATCCCCCCAAGACAAAAACAAGCCATTACTATTAGTCAAAAGAGATCAAAGACATACCCCAGCTGAACACAGTGTTTGGGATTGCAGCGCCTGACAGCCATCTGCACTGGTAAGACAAGAACAAGCATTAGACATTGATAGCAAAGGAGGTCCAAGTTTTTTCTCAGCGTCAGATTTGATAAATTTGTGCAAGCTACACTCTACTTGGAGGGCAGAAGTGTATGCAGAAAAAGTTTGAAAGGGAGGGAGAGAAGGAATGAAAAAGTGAAGAAAGTTTAGAGGAAGATGAGAGGAAAATGAAAAGGGAAAGAGGAGGAAAGAGGGGTGGAGGCCTAGTGGGGCGAGTTTAGATCGACGATTGGTGAGAAAGACAAGAGGGAAAACAGTAAGACTGCCTGTCCCTCAGTGAGACAAATTGGCACAGAGTTCAGAGTAAGCAAACGTCTTCATCTCAAAGCCTGTGGAGCAATGGATGCCCAGGACAAATCAACACGTTTCACAGTTTGCCTGCATAAAACGCAAATACCATCAGCTTCAAAAACTATGATCTTCCCTGGAGCATATGAGCAGGGGTTTGCTCCTCTGGGTTTACTGAATTGGTCTGTGGATCGATCACAAAAACAGCATTTCAAAGGGTTTGAGGAACTATGAGGTCTTTCTCTTTCCCAAACTTCAACAAAACAGACTCCAACATAGACAGCCCTGCAGACACTTGTGGCTGTTGGGTCCCAAAAGGCTTAAAGACGTCTCTTGTCTTCTCACCACCGCTCATAAGAGCATGGTGAAAACAGCAGCATATTGGTCTGGTTCCATGCACTGAAATACAAGGCTGAGGAAGTTAGAAGTAAACAGAGAAAAAAGGAAAAGGACATGAGCAAAAAAAAAAAAGGAGAGTGATGGGAGCTTAGATAAAAAAAGGTTTGGACTCCAGCCCAACTCCAGAGAGAAAGACTCAGATGATGTGGAGGAAGGCTGCCATATGTGCGTTGGTCACACTGACCAAGCTTGAACCTACATGCAGCAGCTTAGTTGGGACATGTGTTTTGGCTATCAGAACCATTAAAATCCCATTACATAGTGCAACAACAGAGATTGTAAGTCTTTCTGTGACTTTAAGACTCATTTATCATGTAAATTTACCATGAATGATGTATTTACATGCATAAAGATGCACATGGTTTGACATTTAATGGTTCTGCTACAATTTATCAGTTTCATAATGTGAGATATAAAATGCATAACAACTTTTGAGATTAATAAGGGAAGATTTAACTGGTTGAGACTGAAGAAAATGACATTTTTACAGATCGCTGAAGCTCTGCCACTCAGAAAAAAAACAAAGAGGTCATCAGTTACTTGTTTCTCATGGATATTTATTGTCAGTTGTTCAGTGATTACAAATGGTGTTGCATTCTTTACAGTGAAGGCTAATGGTGTCCTGACCTACAGGGGAAGAATGCCAACTCTCACCACAGCTGCACTCTAAGGCCAAGAGACAGAGAGGACTCAGGGATCAAAGGTCAGCCATGATGCGACTTGATCCTACACAATCAATGGACACAGGGTCCTGGCCTTTGGCAACCATGTTCTTAATGGGGTATAGCAACTGGATAAATGGTGGAATGACAAACTTGGTTTTGGGCAGGGAAAAAAAATCCGGTATATAGTACGATAAACAAAACGGGAAAAAAGGGAAAGAAAACATAAGTAATACATGGCCACACAATAGAATGAGTATTTGACAGGCATGCTTTTCCAACATTCTTCATACAGGAAACTACAAATAGAGTGCTCATTAATTAGTATTGTAGCATATAAAATCGAAGTAAGTGTCTGTGATTGTTAGGTCATTACTACTCCGGGTTGTGTGTGTGAACCATTTTAATTGCAACCCTTGGACACAGCCATAAGCTCTGTAAATAACCCAGCCACTTTGTTAATGTGGTCATCATTATCCCATTCCATCGCCTGGATGGAAATAGCATTTTGGTTTTACTTTAACCCCAAGGAGCTGGCTAAATAACAATTCATCAGAATGAACCAACTACTGAAATATTTTTTACCAGTAAAAACTAAAGTGCCAGTGGACCTATAAATTTGGTTTTCCAAACTGTCGAGATTCGGGGGGTGTAAATGCCCATAAATGTGGAGTCACCTCCACAATGAGCAACAGACAGAGCAACGCAGGGAGAGACTTTGCATCGGTCCATTTCACACTTCATAAAGCAGCGACATATTTATTCCATGCATTCATACTCACATGTCCCTTCTACCAGGTAACGGCTGTACAGCTTGAAATGATTCATTTACTCAGTCATTCTCCCCACGTCGTTCTGGGTTTTAAGTGCAAGTTTCAGAATACCGCATTGTGCGACAGTGTTTTTACCTGATGTTTTTATCTCACTGCGGGGAATGAGCAGGGAATTACCTCTTGCCCATAACTACATTCTTTAAAAACCCAAATATACACTGCTTAAAAAAAGGCTGTAAAAAGTGCTGTGAAACAGCATGGTAAATATCCCACCTCTGCTGGGGCAATTTACTAAACCTTGTAATACACAGTAAAAAGAGGCATATAAACAGCTTTCTTTTTTTCCAAATTAGTCAACAACATTTTATGATAAAGACACACAAACTTAATCAGGAATATAATTCGTTCCTTTGAGAGACATGCAGAGCTGAGGTCAAAAGGGTAAGCCTCAGGTAAATGCGAGGCAGTGGGAGTGCACAGTCCTGCCTCTTATTCCTGTCTGATTTAAGAGAATCCATAGGGGGTCTATGGTAAACACAGCAGGGACGTGAACCTTCAGGAGTGGGAGAATGAGAGGCTGGTGTCGTACTTAGGCTTCATATAATGACCAACAAGGCCCCCTCCTTCCTCAATCCCCACATACCAACTCCCACTCCACAAGTCCTGCTCCAATTCTATAGGTTTGACCACTAAGACCCTCATTCAACCTGTGTATACGAGAGACCTTTCTTCTCCCTCCACTCTTTCCCTTCTCCAGTTCAGCACTCCCTCACTCCAGTGAGAGGCAGGTCCCTTTCAGACGGCTGGCCGGGCTCCCGCTGTTTTATGGGAAGTACTGTGATCCCACAAGCTCTCTCAGGGGGGATCAGCACTTACGAGGGCCGGTAGAGCTGCTGATTTGATCTTCTCTTCTTTCACAGCCTTTCTCGAGTTTTCATCAAAACTTCTAAGCCCGCTCGCCATGGGAAGTCTCGGCACAAATGTGATTCTCCATGTCCGTGAAACAGTCATCATCTGTGACAGTGGAGACGCCGAGGACAGGGATACTGGAGAGAATAGGGGCAGAACCTCACATCAACCCCGCCACATGAAAGCGGTGGAACTCTAAATATTCAGCAATGCTTCAAACAGTTCTTCCAATATTTAAAAGCTTCCTTCCCAACAGACAGTCATCCTCATTTTAGTGAGCGGCATGAATCATTCGTGTGGCCTTGCCAGAGTTCAATCATTTTAAAGAGGCATTAAATAATCGATGAATTTAAGCCAGCATTTAGCATCCAAAGTGTCACAGATCCAAGGCGTGGTTTAAAGTGGCCTCTAATTATCACAAATAATCAGAGTTTAGGAGGACTGATGTTGGACTACAACTTCCTCGTGGTAGTTTGACTTTTTTTTTTTTTTTTTTTTTTTGGTGCTGTCACTTTTAAAGACTCTAGTTATAATGTCCATTAAATAATAATGTCGCATGTCAAACACAGTTTATCATGTCTACTTCAAATGACTGCTGACTATTTTTCCCTCAAGCAACAAACCATGTGTCATTGACCACTGAAACGTTGATCTTGTCTGGTGTCATTTTTGCCAAAGTTGCATTACTGTTGACATTTTAAAGAAAACCATATATTTATTTTTTTGGTAGCGGTGACCAGTTTTGCAATAAAAATCTCTATTTCCCAGTACAGGCAGCCTAATTGAATAGTTGATTCACTGTCATATGCGTTTGTGTGAGTGGCCTAAGGGAGTATCTGGGTGCCAGTTATTGCTGACTGGATATTACTTGTGTAATAGACACCTGAGTTACAATGGATACAGTGGTGCAGCTCTGCATTCACGCAGGCAGTAAACATTTTGAGCAAGCAAGTTTTCTCTCGTAGCTGCTTAGAAATCTCAGAACATGGCTCTGTTGGTAGGTTTTCAGCAGTACGTTTTTCAAATGTGTTGCTGAAGATCTCATTTCTCTCATTTACGCTTTAATGTTTCTCCAGCTGGCACTGGTTGCATGCAGCACTTGAACATGACAGGATCTGCTCAGCAACAGGTTAGCGTAGGTTGAAAGCATCTAGCTGGTGTCAAGACCTGGAAACAGCCTGCTAGTGCTCATTCGTGTCATTTGTGATTGATTTTGAGGAATGTTGTGGAAAAGGTGGAGTGTACAGGCAGGCAACTGGGCTACTTAACTGCTAAACAGCATCACTATTATAAAACCTAAGAATCTGGGATACTATCAACACTACCGCCACACAGCTGGAAGGGTTTTCTACTGGTAACAATGCTGCTAACAACACATCTGCTTGTAGCTCTGTTGCAGATGAAACTAGGTACAGCGGAGGTGGGGAGGCTTTCTTCCAGAGAGTATGACAGGAAGTCATAAAGCAAGAAAGTAATTGATGATCAATTAGTGAAGAGTGTTAACTTTTCTACACACATTGTTCTGTGACAGTAAAACCTCCGGCCAGTCCACCTTCACAGGATACAGTCTTTCAGGACCATTGCTCAACAAAGTCACCGAGTGAAGCAGCACCGAGTTGTTGTATTGTGCTTTAATATCCTTGTGAATCACAGCAGAATGCAACAGTTATTGTAAACTGATAGTGAAGGCTTATGCCGGGAAATCCCATTGGCATGGCAGGCATTTACTGGTAAACCAAAACACAAAGCCAATAATCTCTGTGTCATTAAGAGTGATTTTCCTCCACTCAACCTAATGTGATGACAGAGATAAAACCATGTCGGGCTAACTGTACGTGGAAGAATGAGAGGCTCTATTAGGCAGACAAATAATGACAGTGCTAACATGAACTGACTCAACACTGTATGTTCTAACAGCAAAACGTACATCAACAGTTTGATTTGTCTCCCTCTAACATGTGTGTGCTAATGGGGATAATATAGTTTAAAAATTCCACCATCAAAGGTTTAACTAAGAGTTTGTAATGCCTTTGAAAACGCTGAATTTTAAATAGTAAAGTACAAAATCAAACGTGAAGAATACTTGACAACACAAAGGTTTTGGCCTTACTATATTTTCTTTTTAGGGACATTTTATGGGGTCATCTAAATCATCGTGTAACTCCATAACGATGTGTTCCAAAGCGCCTGCCAGCAGAGAAAAAGAGCTCTTAGACAGCACTTTTCACAAAGATAGCTTTTAACACAGCAATCAGTGGTTTGGTACATGGAGGGGTGCTACACAGGTCATGCATTCATTTTAGAAACAAGTGGAAAGTTGTCACACTTACCAGAGAGAGAAGCCCTTGCGTAATTAACACATTGGCAGATAACCCCTGCAATCTCCCCAGATACTGAGACTTCCGCTGCACCTCACACATGCTTGCACAATTGTCTCCAGTCCTTTGAGGGGCTTGTTAGACATGTTTGTTTTGGTTTTGACAGGTTTCTGTCACAGACAGACAGAGACAAGGTGCTCCAAAGGCCAGTCTTCCCAGTTGTTCTGCAGTTTGTTTAGTTTGTCACTGTGCTTCAGAGGCTTAATAGCTTCCTCTACTTTCTAATGCCTACATTTATGGCTCAGAGCCTACATGTCTGTACAAACACAGCTAAAGCAGTGCAAGGATATCGCACGTCTATGTTTAAGAAAAACTCGATTTTTTTCCCTGTGTGCCTTTCTTATACTGTATGTTAGAGTACATCTTAATACTTCTGAAATAAGCCACTGCCATCCCATGGTGCAACAGTCGCTTAATGTTTCATAAATGTCATTTGGAAGTAATTCAGTAAGCACCCTCATGAAAAAGAGATGAAATACAGATTGCCATTGGGTATATTAACACCTGTCACATCACACCGATATCATATTGCATTGCCGTAGTTACGCAGCTTTCTATTATTTCCTCGACTCCCAAAACATCACCTTAGCCTCTCAATCTACCAATGTAATTACCTCATCAAATAAACTATCAACAAAGCCCCTAAAATAGGATTTGTGGAAGTGGGGAAAAGAAAACAAAATAAAAAAAAAGAGAAACATATCATCACATCCAACATATGTGAGACGTGTGACGTTTAGAAGTCAGGGGAGCAAAGCCTTGAGGGCATACAATCAATATTACATTTTCCATTGCCACCTTCATAGCTATTGTAAATGGCTTGTGTCAAAAATAATAACAGGTTGTATCAGGAACCTTGGGTTTGCAATTTCGCTCCTAGTGCTCGCAGGCCCCGTCTGCTCACCCTCCCTTACTCCAGCACCACTGGGTGTTAATGACGCCGTGGTGGCAGACACTTCTCACACCACGGCTGACTTTTTTTTTTTTTTTCTCTCCTGCCCATTCTTTATCTCTTTACTCCTGACAGTTCTGAGAACTGCAGGGAAAATGTGTACGTATGTGTAAGAAAACGCTTAGTGCTAGAGATGATTAGCCCTTTGTGCATGTTTCGGCGCTCTGCCAGTAACATAGTATTATTAGCAGGGCTGGAGAGATTAAATCTATTCTCACTTCTGTTGTCATAGCACTCTAGGCAGCAATAAGCAAGATGAGATGCACTAATATGCACACGAGAGGGACCGACTCCTCTTCACTGGAATCAGAGCTACTTTAAGTTCTTCTGAGAGAGAGGTACTTAACTGAATTCTCTCTTTTTTTATTTTAAGATGAGTTGATTGCCTTATCTCATCCAGCCATTATCCCAGGTGTGGACCACCCATACACCCACACACAAGATACTACAATAAGCTGAAGTTGCCAAAAAAAGAGGAATGTAATCCTTCTGCCCTGTGCAAAATCATCAATTTTTGATTCATTCTCTCTACTCTCATCCAGATGCTCTTGATCATTTTATTTTTTACTTAAAATCTGCAATAACCAGTTTTTGGAAACACTTGGGAGCAGTTAGCACAAAACCGACATGTTATCACCTCCTAAAGTTCATTAGCCCAGCGTGTTAGCAAACAGTGGGCTATTTACACATCCAGCAGAGGCTGAGCCACATTAGTATTCATTTGGAGTTTTGTTTGTGCCCAGCTGATGAATGTAAAACTAACATTGACTGTCTTTTTGGCTTAGTTTTTGGTCTCCACCAACTCCTGAGAATAATACATGGCTTTTTTGCTCCTAAATGCACCACTATGTTCACCAGCTAGCTGCTAACTTTGTCTCTCTGCTGTTTGGTCGTGGAGAGGTAGCATATGTTGGGTTTTGGAGCTTTTTTTTCTGCTCTGAAAACCAGATAATGAAAGCAATAAGACAGAATCAAAATAGTTACCTTGTGGGATGGAAAACCAGCTCAGATACTTCTCCTTCTCTATGGGTCATTTAGTGCATTTTTACTTTAATAATCTTGAGTAGAGCTGTTGTAAACAAAACATACTTCACAACAATATCAAACTTTTTAAGGCTCCCATAAAAAAAACAAAACAGAAAATGCTATTTCTATATGCAGAATTACCGTCCTAATTTGAGAGAAAATTCAAAGAAAAGACTAGCATCAAAAGGCTGGTCTCAGCTCGATAGCTACATGATAATTATCTCAAAAATATACATTGCTAAGGTGGGTTGTCAAAAAGAAATAATATCAAAGAAAAAGGCCTAGATGAGGCAGCCAGTGTGATCAAACTTCAAGTCACTCTTAGTCACATACACTGAGGTTTTAATGCAAGTCAAACCCTCCAAAAGGCTTTTATATCCTACAGTGATGACTTCTACTGCAGAGACTCAAATAAGCACTGTCTGCGCCTTTCCACAACAGTATGTTGTCACACTTCTAGAAACGTCCCCTGGTGTCCGTCCCCTGCTATGTGATAAATGAGTTTCAGTAAAGAGTGCTATTGAGGTGTGCAAAAACCAAAAGTAATATAGTATGACAGGACGATGCTGAGGCCAATCATCACGTCAACAGCCAAGAGCCTGGCAGCTCTGGCTTTTGTATGTGTACTTCTTTTCCTCAGGCTTCCAGAGAGGCTCTTTTATACTCATGTCTCTGTCTGTGCAGAGCTTTTAAATTGTTCTCCCTTATCTGAAGAGGAATCTGCAGGAAGTCACAGAATCCCAGCTTATCTTGGCTAATTGTGGATGTGTTGTGTGTGTCTCTGTGTGTGTAGCAAAGGAGGAGGGGATTTCAGAGGGTGCCAAATGCCGCAAGATACAGCAGAGCACGTCAGGACAAGAGAGGCAGAGACATCGGCAAGACAGACAGATACAACATTACAACTTCAGACGGAAGCAAACAACACAAGTGCATACACAACAAGGCCCATACAGAAACTGATGGAAACACCCAGGGCATAGGTGACATTTAATCCATCCGTCACATTTGAGCCAAAAGGCAGATGTCAAGGATGTTCAAACCTTGCATGCGCACTGTTTGGGAGGTAAATGTAAACACTGAGTTGATTAGCAACATGACAGAATTTCAATGTAAGTAAAGGACACTGCCTGATGTTACTTTCAACATACAGTTTGACAGAATTTGATAATAATGTTTCACACGCTCATTTAGCAAAGGCCGCTTCTCATTGGTCTGAGGCAACAAACAACTGATGTGTGTGCACCGAAAGGATGTGCAGCATCCAGTTGTGCAACATGAGAGATGGCTCCAAAGGGTGTCTTAAGGAGGTGATAAAAAGGTCTGTGACCTTCCCCAAATGAAAGCTCCCCGCTGATTTGCGAGCCACAGCCATGGAGAGTGTTGTTTGAGGGGGAGAGAGTGGGTGGTCTGTCACCAGGTTCATGCACCTCTCTCTCTACACACAGTCCAAATTTACATCTTTTTAATGGCCGCTGTGTCCACTGGCTGTTGTAAATCAAGAGAGGGGTTTTAACCTCTAGGAGCCAGCAGGGGTTAATGCTGAGGGCAACGGCCACTGCTGTTTTGGCCTAGGACTGAGCAAATGGACGCCCTTGAAAACAACATGCTTCAAACTGTTGGAGGGCATTTGACTCACTTTTGGCTTAGCGTTGCTTGTCTATATATAGCATATCAATGAAAAAAAATGGTGTAGATTAAAACAAAGTATAGAAACTCATATAAGAAATGACTTCAAATCAGGCTTGTTTCAGTCAAATATAGGTTCTGATGCTGGCAGCATCTTGTGAGGTAATGGGTGTTTACTGGGTTCCTCTCAATGAAGAAAGCCGTGAATGAAATCCAGGAAACAATTGTGCTTGTTTTACCCTTTCTGCTCCATATTCATGCACAATACTTTTCCCTCTGGCATTTTCCTCTGCCATGATAAAGGGCATTCACACATAGTGAGATCTCCCGGGCACAAATGAGCAATCAGTGTAAGAGTAACACACCTGGTAAGGTTCAGTGCTTCTCTGAAAGGCCATCGGCGCACCAGGAGAATTGGCTTCCTCATAATTGAGATCCAGGCAGATTATTCTCATTTGATTGTCTAATGACCATCTGAAATGAGATCCGTACCATAATAAGAGTCTTGTTTGACCAGCCGCTGCAGGAGACCTGACTGTCAGTCAGACACTGTCCTTCTGTCTTTGCATTATTAGAATTTTAGCTGTGGCATGAGCACAGGCAACACAATCACAAGGTTGTTGAGTGTTTTGCTGGATTTTGTCCTTGTGAAAACACATGAAATAATGTTTATGTTTCTGAATCGTAGAACTGGAGGATAATCAGGTTAAAAATAAACACATTGAATGAAAGAGGACAGCATCCGTCTGTTCGGACTGCTGAAGAGCCAACAATACAGTTGCCTTTACACTGTAAAATGAGGGAAATTGTGATTGATTAGAATTTTCCAAGTGGCAATTTTTGACCTGTCAAACCATAATTCCCATTCGTCATTGCTTCATCAATGTTGATGGGGCTATTTCCGAACCAATTCTCTGAGCAGGAGAAACATGGGCTTGACCTTATGCAACAATATAAAACATTGCTTTCCCCACTGCCATGATTCTCCATCCACATGCAGTGAAGCTCAAATGAAGTTATCGATTATGCTCTTGCAAATATGGTGAGGTAAGGGAATGACACCACACTTAGAGATCATCGCACAAACGTACCCTAAATCACAAAAATGGAGGAGGGGTAGTCGCTGGCATGGACATCGGCCTGCGCGAGGGTGAGTACTCGTGCATTCACTCAGTGTTTAATCAATGGAAGAAACTGTCTATCCATTCAAGTATTGATGTTTCCTATGACAACTGCTTATCCACGTAGAGCAGGGAGACACCAGAGGCCTTTCAATCATCCGCCAGCTGAAGGGAGCGCTGAGAGGAAGAGGAGGGGTGAGACACATGAATCTCTAATACTGGATTCATGCCGCATGCTCAATTATTCCACTGCCACACTGCAAGTTGAAGCAGCGGAGGAGTCAATCACTGCACACAGAGCACAGGTTCTGCCACTGTGTGAGAACTCCACTTTGTTATTCCCTCACAATGGCAGTTAATCAATATGGATCCACTCCTTTTGATCTGCTGCCTCTGACCAACAACAGTCACTAACAACAGTATAATTGCAATGACCATGATGGTACCCATTCACAGCACCCCACACCAGAGAAGGCGGAGGAGGAGGAAGGATGGGAGATGTGGTCGAGCTCTCCCTTGCGATCCCTCTCGCACGTAAAAGCACACTTCTGCAACATCGTGCCCTGTGGTATTGTGGTATACGCAGTCGGTCCAGTCACCTTATTAACATCATGTTTAGACATATATCGACCTGACTGCAGCGATGATCAATCTGTGGTAAGGAAAGACAATAATGCCGGGTTCGCCGCCACATTGTCTAAGGTCTCTGAGGAACTTAACATGTGTCTTATGCTTGTACAGAACAATAATCATTTCCCACTGCTACGCCTGGTAACACTAAACGTTTGCATTAATATCAATTAAACTCATTTTGCTATTGACTGTAAAGTTTTGGGAGTTTTTGCCAAGAGCAGCATATCATGAGCGCAAAATGAATGCAGACGTAGATTGATTGAGTGCTAAAAGGAGCCTTACGTGATGATGACAGCCTGCGCCCATTCTAATAGGAACAGGATCACTTAGCGTTTGATGACTAATATGGCTTCTTAATCTCTTTGACGCCGTGAACCTATGACAGATCTATGAGATGATGGAACAGACTGGTAACATAATAAAGGCGCCCTTCTTCTCACTCAGCATCTCTCATATTAATATTTTCATCCTGTAATAACTAAAAGCCATTTCATTACTCATTAATCAGTATCTGAAGCCGCCGCTTCCCAGTACACATAGAAATATGATCCTATGATTTCACAGGAAGAGCGATGTATAATGACCCTGCAGCTGGCGGGGTAATAAAACACAGTATGCATGCTGTCTGTCAGGAAAACTTACCTCGGCATACCAAAACAGCAGACAGATATGCTAGACTCATTGCAAAAGGTGAGACGCAGACGTTGCATCGTCGTAGCGTTTCTTCCAGGCCTCTGCGACAATCGATACTTAAAACAACAGCTGGAAAATATGTGGAATCAGCATCTATGAAGGAAAAGAGCGACACAATTGATTTGCAGAAGGTTCGTTCAGACATTCGAGGGATTTTAAAGGGAGCGCAATATTCCCAGTCAGATCACTTGTCAAATCCATATCAAGCTGCGGGCTTATGAGTTTTGGTGTTTATTAAAGTGAATGACAGGTAAATAAGATAGGTCAGCATAAAGCAGCACCACCTGAAAATGTAGAGACAGTGAACGTGATGTACGCGTACGGTCATCTGCGTCAGAAGTTGTGTGTGTTCATGCATATGTGTGTGTTTTCTTTGTGTGTTTAAATCAATGGTCATCCCCTGATACAAGATGGCCTCATAAATCATTGTTTGTTGATCACTTGTCAGGAGGCAGGGGCCTTATGGCGTTCTCCTAATTATTCCAGCTCACAGCCCCACTGGATGAATAAGGACAGGAATGCCAAAGCAAATCAAGGCAGCGGACTTTACAGAAATATGGCCGTAAAGGTGGTATAGTTTGGATGGATGAGGTGGGGGGCTGGGGATGGAAGTTGCAGGAGCGTGGGGAGGAGGCGTGTGTGGGTGGTAAGGCTGGGCAGGTTGGATTCTAGGGTGCACTGAAGTGAGAAATCTAGTGTATGAGATATCAGTCACGCAATTCCAATGTGCTAGGGGACTCTGTCATGACAGGAGCAAGCCGGCTGCCTGATTGAAATTGGACAAAAACAACTAAATCTGTTACTGTGACCGTTCAATCACTCTGATGGCTCGTATCTCTCTTTAAACACAATTTGAACACGTCTTTGTTGCCACTCACTGTCGACTCCTCAGCGGTATTACCTTCATGGACAACAAGTCTCTACAATCCATGTTTGTCCCTTGCAGCGTGGTGCTCCGTGACTGTTGCACCTGACATAAATGGCTATTCTCATTTTGCATTGGGAGAGTCAAGAGCAAATGTAAAATCCATCAGTTTTTGAGTCAGGAACTGTGTAATGACAAATTCTGTCAAACAGTAGGGCTAAGTGGCCGGGGTACAGTATTGGCTTTCAGTGTCATTAACTTTTCAGCAGTAAGCAGGTTTCTGTCATCACTGACCAAATTGCTTTAAATGCACTGCAATTACACGGTTGAGGCTGGCGCTTAAAACATGAGTAGAGTATAGTTTCTGTAGTAAGACCTAATGGGATTATTAGTGAGTTTTTATGAGAGGGGAACTTGCAGCTCACAGTAATATTGGAAGTGGGATTATATGTTTCAGTGATATACTGTACCAGCCAGCTGGTCCTAATGTTAATTACTGGATTACCCTTTCTAATTAAGAAATCTGTAAAAGGGGGTTTAATAATTCATCGAATCACAGAGGCACAATTTCTTCTATTACTCTCTCTTCTTCCCTCTATACCCATTTTGATTTTTTTTTTTTTTTACCTCAGTGGCTCCCATGTGCAGGCATGGAGGCAGTAACACCTCGTTATTCAGAGTTAAAATGTGTTAGCTTGAGGCTTAAACATGGCCTTAGCATGTTTAAATCATGCTGAGCATATCACAGAGGGCATGCAGGCTGTTCCCTTTGATATATATTTGCGGCATAATGTGTGGTTTTGAAAATCAATGAGCAGTCCTCTTTTGATCACAGTTGTGTCCCTCATCTCACCACTCCGTAGAAAATGGCGTGCGACCATCCTGCCGCAGAGGTGAGCCACATACAGACACAACGTGTACGAAGTAACGCTGCAAGCCTGAGTCTCGTGTGAACGGCGGTGACCTAGTATTTTGACCAAGAGTCTGGCATGAATGATTGAATATAGATTGAACCTGTAGTGGTGTATATATAAATATATATATATATATATATATGTGAGGTGTGTATGCAAGGGATATCAGTCACACACATTCACCCCTGGAAACCACTTCTTCAACAGCAGTTCATGAGTGGTTTATTGAGATATTTACTTATTTATTTATGGTCAGAAACACATACAAAATGTAAAAATATAATATCTGCTCCCCAGCAGGACGACTATTTACCATCTGCAGTTCTTGGCAGCAAGTCCTTATAGTCTGAACCTTTAGCATATATCTGTTGGAGCCAAGGAGACGTAATGAACAATGCCACAGAAAAGCAATTATTGATCGTATTATCGATACGTAATTTATTTAGGATTCATTTTAAGATGAAATTTAGGACATTAAGTTTGTTGTCCTAGAAGTGAAATTCAAAGAACTTCCAGTATCTCTGTGCGTTTCAATCATCTAATATATGAGGCAAAATAACTTTATTCTGCAGGGTCTCGGATTAGTGATCCGTGATTTCATCAGGTCCAATATGAGATATCTTAAGGAGAGAAATGTAGGTCATTCAGAACACCATCAAACAGCAGCGCTCAGGCGGCGGCATGCAGGCCCGCGTTTGTCTCCTGTATCTGTGAGGACATTCTCAACCGCCTGTGGGTATTTGTAATGACCCAGTGACAGCATTTCTCTGCTGGCGGCTGAGGTGCTCAACGAAATGAATAACTCTGACCAGCCAGGAGAGAAGCAGAGAGAGGAGGCGAGTGTGTGTGTGTGTGTGTGTGTGTGTGTGTGTGTGTTTCCGTCGTGAGGAGTGGGGCTACATGTCACATCTCTTCAGACACTATAGCTCCAGTCCCCACTGGCTACAAACAATCTACAACCACCCAGAACCTCCCACAGAGGCCGTGTGCGCTGCATATGTGCCAGTAGCGCGTAAAATGTGTCTCTACACAGCCTCGCATGTCGCCTTGACCGGGCCACATGTTCCTGTAGTCTGGGCCTCAAAGCCTGCGTTATGGTGGGAACACTGGGGAGCCAATAAAATCAACCTTTGAATCCTGTTAGGAGGAGAATGCAACTGCCAACTGTGTGCTTAACTCCCAGAAATACTGATTTAGCTGCTTGTGCCCTTACAATCTTTAACATGTAGCTTTTGGTGAGGTGCATTTGTCATAAATATAACATTTCTCCATAATGGATATAGATTCGGCATGATGCATATGAATTGTTCATCCGCATACATATGAATTATTCAACAGTGTGATTTGTTTTGCCCTTTTTTGGGTTCAACATGCACTGGAGGGCATGGGGGAGGGAAGTTTTAGTCCCACTCAGGTCCTGGCACATTTTCATCTACTCTCTCCATCTCTTACTATAACTTCTGAAGTTGTCTCTGCATCTGTAGTTGGGCAGAGCCATTAAAATCTACATGCAGTTAATGGACTTTTTGGCAGGGATTGTCATTTTATAGATGCAATCCTGAGAGAGCATTACTTTGTCTGAGTGTCTCCTTTGCTAATCAGTGAGGTCAAGCATCCATCTGGCAATTGTTAGATGTTTCTGGTTTGGTAAAATATGTATTGCCTTACCAGAAGGGCAAGATTATTCAAGAGCGGAGCTGTAAAATGGTACAATTTGGAATAAATGTTTTACACAACTGCTGAGCATATGACACGTAACACAACATGTTGGTGTAATTTGCGGCAAGATTCTCCGTCGTCTCAGTGATTAGAAATGTATATCAGCATATTAATCTGACTGATTGCAGAACATAATCGCATTTAGTTCTACAAAGCACCTAAAAACATCTGTTTTCAAGAATATTCTCCTCATCTGTTTCCTCACAAGCACAAACTCAGGGAGCCACACAGAGCATTTTATCACAGGCTAATGCTTAAAAAGTCTCAGAATGCAAATCCATCCACATTCACATTCATCATTAATTCTGCAAGGGTATGTGTTATGTTTTTCACATAGGCTGTGTCGAGGAGGAGGCAGGGGGCCTGCTATCAAAAACCTTGCAGGATAGCAATCATTAGAACCTCAGCCCCCCTGGTAAGCAATCCATGCTTCCTGTATCGGGCCCCAGAGGATTCAGTGTGCTAATTATTTACTGAAGCAGCAAAGACTATCAAATGAGACCCTGCGTCGAGTCTAACTGTGAGGGGGGTACCCTGACAGTGTAACCTGGGTAACATGCAAATAGAAGGAGAGAAGGGGGGGAGCACAGGGTGCATTATGGTCAGAGTGTGTTGGAGGAGTCGAGGTTCACTGGTGAGTCAGGAAAGGTGGGGCCACTGAGGGGCACAGCAGCAGAGTATTAGATTTCAGATGCATATGAATGACCAACTGCTGGCTCTGCTCTAGCTGTAGGGGGAATTGCATGGACTCCCTTTGAGCTGCAGTTTTGAATCTAGATTACTGCCAGACTTAATCCTGGGGTGGGCAGGTAGGGGGTCATGAATGTCTGTGGCTGCTATCATTAAATTGAAGACTTGCAGAAGAGTAGTTTTGGGTTTTTTTTACAGCAACAATACCATGTTACATGTGCCATGAACACAATCAGCACGCTCAGTGGTTAGAACTCTGCTCAGTAGCTGCTAAATTTCTGCGTCTTTCGAGCCCAAAAACAAATGAATAAACTCCGAGACAAACAGCCACATGCACACATTCACACAAACACAACCCCTGACTCTCAAAAACGGGGGAGGGGGCGTAACACTGTGGTCTTAAATCCATGCATCTGGGCAAAAAGCCAAGCAGACTTTCCTCAGCAGATACATACATGCCATAGCAGAGCACTGAGCTCTAATAATACACTAATATCCACTCCCATTTGATTTGAGGGCAACAACATTATCTGGTCAACGAGCGCGTATAAACACATATGGACTACTGAATTATCTAAAGCTAGAAGAACCAAATGATTGTAACTTAATAAAACACACACTCTCATACTGTAATCTGGATTAAAATATGATTTTCTGCAAACATCCTGTGTACATTATGACCCATTATGACCCCTTTGAACTAATACAGTGGGTTTAATCAGTTTTTCTTATTGGAAAGTGCAAGGGGCTCCTGCAGCTGCGGTTAAGCTCAAAGATAAATATCTAGCATCGAGTCACAATTAATTCCCAACAACGTTATGTAAATCCTGAATTGACCGCAATCAGGCCAACCAACTTGTGGGATTGCTCTCTAAACACAGATAGATGTCATTACAAGTTGGCTCTAATTACACTGAGCTCATTATTGTGGCATATTTGAAACTGAAAAGGTTCAATTATTTTCTCTCACACGCTGATTGGTGCAAACAGAATGTCCAAATAGCACATATTGAACCCCCCAGATCTGCAAAATGCCAACCAGGACACTCCGTCCAATTAATATAACACTCAGAGTCAGGTTTGAAAAGAGAAGCAGGTGTGCAGCCAAGTCCCTGCCCTCTCAACAGCTAATTCACATGACTGATGCGTGACCTCCAGCAGCTCCTCACAAAAAAAGGGTGACCCTCTCCCGATGAGATGTTACCACGTGTCAGGACATATCCTGGGAGGAGTGATTGAACTGTTTGTTTCCGTGTCGACGCGACAATAGCATGGCATCTTAAACCGCTCGCGACAACCCGCTGCGTCTGCTTTCAGCACAGCAGCTCCCCTAAACTTATTTTCAATGTCTCATTGCCTTTGCTAAATAATGAAAAACTGCAGCGAAGTTGTGAATGGAAAATTAGGCAGCAGCAGACCGTGCGGGTTACTTGCTTCCAGCTACACACTTATTATCACTTACGCTGCCTGTTTTGTATCCAAGCCACATCAAGTTAAATCTGAGTTTAACTCTGGTTCATATGAACAGCACTTTTTCCGCTCTATCTATTTGCCTCTTATCTCTCTCTCTCTCTCTCTCTCTCTCTCTCTCTCTCTCTCTCTCTCTCATTCACTCCCTTCTGATGTGTGTGTGCACATGTGTGTATCTGCCAGAGTGCTAAAACACCATGAGGGAATTGGGCCTTTGCCACCCCCCCCCTTCTCACAAATGTGAAGGGATAGTAAATATCAGTGCAGCAGATGGGGCCGATGCTCCCTCTCTGCCTCCCTCCCGTACACAGGGAGGGCAGAGCAAATGGATAGCCATCAACAGCAGCAGGAGTCGCCCCAGGCCAAGACTGGAGTAGAGGACACAGGGACTGGACTGTTGCTGGGGCAGGCAGTTTTACAGACAAATTCTCCCAGACTATGAGCAAGGGAACTGCACAACATTAGGAATGAGTACTTATAAGGTCATTAAGATTTCCCAGACATAAACATGTAGCTGTGTCATCAGGATTTGTAAGATAATAAATGATATTTATGCACCAAATAGCTTTTTTTTTTTTCACCTGTTTGGGTGACAATGCAGGACTCACTGTTGCGCAGAGTATCATTTCAATACTCTGTCACACTGCTGGCAGGATCTGTAAAGCACCGGCGGTGTCGAACAGCATGACATGCTTGTGTAACAGAGCAGGAGAGGGGCTTGCTCGGACAGAGGTGGTGTCAACACCATTGCGATCTCAGACAGCAGATCTGGAGCAGATACCATAAATCCTGCCCACTCGTCAATTAACAGACAGTAAACAGGTTTAAATTTAGGCAAGCGGTGTTGTTATTGCTGTTATGAAACCTCCAGCAATGGAGAGCATACAGTATATCAGTATTCCCATAGCGATAATAGGCAGCCTCCCACTGGGAGGAGAGGAGCACATGTGGATCAACGATGACACAACAAGGAATCTTACTGCGCAGCGGCATAAGCTAAGCAGTGATGTAATGCAACTGAGCTCACTGGGTGAGAGTCAGTATGGAGGGAAAAAAAGATGAGAGGAAATCAGAACTTAAAACGTCTTGTTGTTACTGGGTTTAACCTCAGCAGACGGAGACAGAGACCAATCAGGGCACTCCGATGACGTTATTAAACACTAAAGCAACTCACAAACTGGGAGATCAACCCCCAGCCTTCAGTTCTATGGCGGGGGTCTTGGTATAAGTGTCACGCTCAGCATTTGACTGTGACATCCTGGGTTATATGAATGATTTAAACGCTCATGTGATTGGAAATTACTTTCTTTTGTTGCCACAATATCCTCCCTGCTGGATCCCTGGGAGGACAGTATCTCACTCAGCGTCTCCTGAGCATTCTAGATTTCCATTTATTTATTTAAGGAGGAAATAGAAGGAAATTTCAACGGGTCACTAATTTCATTTCAACATGTACCGGTGGCATTAGCCCTGAGCAGATATTTCAGAGGAGCACAAAATCAATGTAGAGCTTCTGTTGGGAATAGCCCTGGAACCCATTAGCAACTTTGACCAATAGGTCAGGTAAAGTAATAGCTAGATAAATGTTTTATTACAGATTTGCAAACTGACTTAATGGGGGGGCTAGTACCTGTGCAGCCATGCATGGCAAATATTCATCATTAGATTCTATTGCTGTAATGAACTCAAATCTCTCAGTGGCCAAGGCCTCTGTTTCTTTATATATAATCTGTTAATGGCGGGTCTCTCTAAGCAGGCCTCGGAGGAGACAAAAGGCTGCATCTCCTCTGGAGGCATACAGCAGGCACGGCGACACTGTGAAGATGTTATTAATGCTTTAAATGAACGGTTTGTTATACTAACTGTATCTTATATGACATGATATATGGCTGAGATGTGTTGTGCTATTGTTTTTATTTTTTCATCTAATAAACAACATACAGCAGCTACAGTTCTGATTAGAACAGCATCCTTGTAGCTCAGACTGAGTCATAATGTAATCAGCTCTGAGGGTGAAGAATCAAGTAGTATCATGATTGTATTAGTGTATGCAACGTCTACCGTCCTTTCTTTTTTTTTTCCACAGTATACTCGACCCACTTCTGTGTGTTTTTGTAGGGTACTACAGGTGGAAATCAGGCACTAAGAGATAAGAGAGGAGAGCTGTGGCACTCACAGACGACAACTGACAACCACTGGAATCATTATTTTAAGGCATCTTTACTGTTCACACTGACCTACGACCCCTGTTCCCATACACATTTAACTAGTGACATTATGAAGGATTAGTGGACTTTGGCCATTTAGACACAGCTGTAGAGTTTACTCTCACATACGCATTATGTTTGCGAAAAGACCATCCATGTTTTCCAGAGATTAAACAGTATCTGTCAGGAATAAGAGCCACTGTTTATCCCCGAGCGAGCATATGTCACGTTTAGACATTTTTTCAGCCCCTCTGTTCGCGCAGCTCTCAAGCCGTTCTGTGCCGGGCAGAGAGCTACTTTTCTGAATGGAAGCCAGACAGACCAAGAGCTCCCACACACTGCAAGGAGCAGCTCCTGTTTCCAGCTCCGTCTCCAAGGGGACCACCAAGCCCACCAATCACATCGCTCGGCGCAGGCAAGCGGGCAATTCAATTTCTTAAAGCCGCAGTGTCCATTTTTAAGGGGGGCGTAGTGAAAGCAAGTTCAGCAAAGAAAAAGAAAAAAAAAACAGCACATTTTAAGAAGGGGGACAGTAAAGCACCTCAACACTGCAGTTTAAAAGTTTTCCTTTTTTTCCTTTTTATTAAATGTGAATTCACATGTTAGTTTGAGCCCATCCATTTCAGAGTATCCGCCTATATACAAAATAGGCATCATTCTGTCATCACATCCTTTTCAAACGCAACAAATAACACATTTGTGTACATATATTCACAAACTGAAAGGACAGTTGATGGTGGTAGGTACTTATTTATTAAAAGATGAGTCAAAGACAGATTCACACTTGGAATGTGAAGTAACTACTGCCTAGAACTTCCAACAAAATGTCTTGGCATATAATTAAGTCATATTCCAAAACCTTTTTATCAAACAGACTTCATATGTAAGACCCACATAAAAATAAACAATATCTGCTTTTTTTTAAGTGCAAGAAATAAAAAATACAGGTTTATGGTTAATGTTTTAAAAAAAGAAGGCAGTCTTCAGTTTTAAAATAAAGTTTCATTTTATGAAACAGGACTATGGAATGTTCTTTTTTGCTTGCTTGTCAAACTAATGCCAGACCACCTCTGTATCAGACTATGCCCTTTCGCAGCAGAACTCCTTTTCCCTAATTTTTCAGTCAGATTCAGCTGTTTGGTGTCAGATATGCCCATTATCCTTATGAGTCAAATAACATTCAAATTGTGGTATCAATCTGTTTATATAGTATGCATCACACCATGAGGCCATATTATGTTGTTTTGTATCAGTTCCAGCTGATTTGTTTATTTTTCTGCCTGGACAGGCTTCAGCATCATAACATGAAATGATGTTGACAGTGCACAAGTCTGTTTTTCCATCACTTGCTACAATTGTTGATGGTCTGTATCTTAAGAGTATATATTGCACAAAAAAATGAGAGGGGGGAAAAACAGTATGTGCCATAAAAAATACCAAAAATCCAGTTTCACACCTGCGATTGGGACCCATCCACATATCACGAGTATGATATACATAAACTCCTAACTTTACTATATTACAGTACATATACAATCTTGAAACTAGTTCCAGCTCTGAGGTATGTGTTCCCCATGATGCCATTGTATCGTCTACAAATACTCAACAAATCTGCTCTACAACTGTACAAAACCTAGTTTGAAATCACAAGGCATTTTTGATGCAAGTTTTAATTTAACTTAATCCTTAAAATCAGGACTCCCTTGCATGCTAAAAACAAATGATAAAGGGAAGAAGTGCCTGAAACTCACTGAAAGCACAGTAAGAACATTCCCTTTTAACTGTACAAAAATATGCCTGAAAATATCTTACTTTTCTTTTAAAAAGATGAGGTCTGTTATGTATCAAAATGTTTCCTCCACACCTGTATTCTGCAGAGGTTTAGGCTGCTTAATTTTCCAAACCAGGAGGTAAACTGAATCAGTTACAAAAAACAAACAAACATTTGCGGCATTTAGAAATTACATAAACCGTTGTAAAGTAACATCCTGAACAATTGTCAGTTCACAGATTTGCTTTGAGTCAGTCCACAGTCCGTTTTCAGCTCCCTGCAGTTTTTTTGTTTTTAAGAGGATAAGATGCATAGAAGTTCACGTATTTTTCCCTTTTGTGGTCCGTTTAAGCTGAACAGTAAATGCAGACCTACGGGGGAAAAAATCCATAAAACCCTGTCATGCTGCCAGAAAAAAGCGTCTGCAGACTTTGCTTTTTTTTTCTTTTTCTTTCTTTTTTTTTTCTCTTTTTTTTTTTTGCTACCGGCTTCATAAGCATCTCATTCCTCAAACCTCACCTCGCCTCCTGGTCCTCCACCTCCCTCCAGGACCCTTCAGAAAACCCACAGGAGGCAGGGCTAGGGACAACTTGACCAGGACACATATATAATTTACTTTCTCCCTTCTCTGTTATTACTAGAGGAACCTTTTTTTTTCAGTTCAGTATGTGAAGACCAGGTCGGAAAAGTTCGCCTCCAGCCAGTCCCCGGCAATCATCTCACTGAGTTCTGGCGTGCAATAGTCTGGGAATTCAAAGTGAGAGCCCAGGCTGCCCTCACTGAACGAGTCCAGGTCCTTATCCACAAGAGACAGGGAGAGGTTTCCTGAATTGGGGTTGCCCAGCTCCGAGCCTGGGGCGCTGGGGGCGAAATTCAAACTAAAGTCAAAGAGCAAATCGTCCGCGTCCTCGCCGGAAGAGGAGCTGCTGGAGGAGGAGGAGGAGGAGGAGGAGGAGGAGGATGTGGAGACCGACCTGGAGGATGCTGGTGAGACAGAAGCAGCGTGAAATGTGCTCTGCTTGGTAATGTTTTTGATATTGTAAAACAGTCTGTTGTTGTTCCGCACTTCTTCGTACATGCTCGTCCCCTCGGACTCGGCCGAGGAGCTCAAAGTTGGGCTCGCGGGAACTTTGGCTACATTGTACGGCCTCAGGCGCTCCTCGTCCCCCGGCTTAATCCCCATCCGGTAGTCCTCTTCGTACTCGTCGTCATCGTCCTCGTCGGTGAGCTCACTTTTCACAGTCTTTGTAACTTTTAAGCTGGGAAACACACAGTCCTCGCCGTAGCCGTGAGAGGACTTGGAGCCGCTCTTAGTCTTAATCTTTGAACACTTCTTGCTGGGAGTCTTTGCAATCTTGCCGCACTTCTCCGGAGACGGTGCTGATGATTTTGAACTGTCGAGCTTTGGTTTTTTCTTGGGTCTGTACTTGTAGTCGGGGTAGTCAGCCATGTGTTTTAGCCGCAGCCTCTCGGCCTCTCTGATAAACGGGATCTTTTCGCTGTCCTTGAGCATCTTCCACCTCTTCCCAAGGCGCTTGGAAATCTCTGCGTTGTGCATGTCGGGCGACTGCTCCATAATCTTTCTCCTCTCGATTTTGGACCAGACCATAAATGCATTCATGGGTCTCTTGATGTGACCGGTGGCTGTCTTGCACCAGTCCGGGTTTATCGGTACGGGGCTGCATGCCATAAATTCACTCTCCTCCGAATCGGTAGCCTCCCTGGACATGCTCCCGTCCGTCTCGCTGTTGTCTGTGTGCTGCACCATTGTCCTCCGTTTCAAGTCACTTTGTGTCCGGACGCTGCAGTGTCTATCAGTCCCCACTCTGCCAAAACGGCTCAGCTCTCTGTGTTTGCGCCGGTGCGTCCGCGTCCACTGCGTAATGTATGTCTCAAGCTCTGCACTCTTTTTCCAGAGTTACAAACTGCCTTCTTAACTAGTTATCGGCTTTTTCATGTCCCCTGCGTCACAGGCAGCCGTCCAATCACGTCCCTTCCACTCCGCCCAGCAGACTCCATACAAGACTCCCCTTAACCCTTTTATTCCTCCCTCCCGAGCTCTCATTGGAGTGGAGGTGGGGATTTGTGGTACACAGTGTCTGGGGCAACACGTCGGGCGAGACAGGCATATTAAACACACAGTTAGCACTATGCGCTCTTGAGATGAGCATTACGCACCAAAGCGCACATAAGACCATTCCCTTATTTTAAAAGTGAGAGAAGAAAGCACGTTAGAGGGGAAGTTATTCTCTAGACAGGCAGACACTCTTTGCAGATGTGTCTGGAGGAAAAGATGTAGGCTATGTGATTACTTGCTTTTTTTTTTTTTTTTTTTTTTTTTTTTACTCCTCATCCCCTATGGTTGGATACTGAAGGTGGCGCTTGGACACTGTTGCAGACGCCTGGATGCGTCGGTGCGCCTGCCTGACTGCCTGCCTGCTGTAGAAGGATGCATTTAAGCAGCTGGTAATGGCTTTAGGGCTAGACTCGACGCTATCATTAACTTTAGTATAAGCTCATGCATTTCACGGATATCGCTGAGTAGCAAAGTGTGTGTCACATTTTGTTCGTTCTTTCCCCCCCGTATTTGTTTCCATGTCTGCATTTGAATGAAGGAAATAGGTCAGTAGTACATTCTGCTTTCCAGATCTTGTTTGCAGAGTGTGAGCGCCCAAAACACATCTGCAGCATCCCCTAGATCGTCATTGACAGGATTTTTTGCTTCAAGGAAACACTTACTGCGTCCCCTCAACTCGTTTATTTAATTGCAATAACATCTCCACATAAAAATCCCCTTTTCATAAATAAAACAGAATCATAAAGAACAAAAACATGCTATGATTTCTCATCCATGTGGATTAATGCTCATGTAGTAAGTATAAAGCATGCAAGCAAAGCAATAACACTCATTCAGATGGCAACATTTGGCTGTGCAGTTGAGCCCATACAGCCAGGCATGGATGGAAGGCTCCCTGCTGAGTTTGCTGTGTCAAGAGGCAGTGTAGCATCTAGCTGGCGTCTCCCGCACCCCCCTCCGCCCCCTCCCCCGCCCCCCCCCAGCTCTGGGTGGTAGCCAGCAGTGCTATTGGAGGCTGGGGCGATAAGGCGTCCTGCTTTTTTCTCTCTGCTTCGTCCCCTAGAGGGCAATCACTTACCCTTTTGAAACCCTCCCCCCACCAAGCCACCGTATTTCCCCCAGCTGGGGCTTAAGAAGTGTCTCCACTGATACAGAGGGAAGCAGCTAGAAAGGCAGAGAGTGGGGATAGCAGGGAGAAAGGAGGAGAAAAAGAGGCACACGGGGGAAAGAAGACAAGGCTAAAGAGAGGTAGTTTTAGGGAGAAATACTGAGAGATGGAGGGGCTCCTGCCTTTCCACCCTTGGAGAGGCAACCCCCTGTCTGTGTCTCTCTCTCAGACAGAGATAGGGCTGAAATGCTTTATCATGACCACCCTGTGCTGATTAAGCCTTATCAGATATATGTGTCGGAGCAGGAGTCTCAGGAGGTTGGCGCATGCACATGCATGTTTTACTGTCAGGGTGTTTTTTTCCTGATGGATTCATTTGAGTGGTTTTTGATCTGATCAGTGCAGACGTGTGGCAGAGCTGGTTATTTCAAATGAACTGATAGCATGGTATCATATATGTGCACAATTTGCAAGCACGTATTGGCAGCATATCTGAGTGGAATTCTAGGAAATTGTTCTTGTACGCAGCACATGGAAGTCTGATATACCCCCGATGTAGAATGGAGGTAAATAACACTGTATTATATTCTGACTTGCATAAAAGCACACTTACTCCCCAACAAAAGCATTTAAAAATACTGATTAGTCATCTCACGCAAAATGATGGTGTTACCTGCAGTCTTGTGCATTTTGTCCCTTGTCTATACGTATCTCATCCCAGCCCGCTCCAGCCAGCCTTATCTCTTTATATGATGGGTTCATGCTGGACATGAATCACAAGACCGCTTAATGATGAGCATGCAGGGTGGCTGTCCTGCTCATTAGCATTGCTCATTATTGGCTGTGAATGAGGTGCTGGTGTCAGCCCATACAGCCTATGAGTCATCTTAGGGAGGGTCTCATCGCCATGTCTGCCTCACACAGATGCAGCAGTAACATACCCCCCTCTCCCCTCCCTTCCAGCCAACCCCAACTGCCTCATACAGTGACTGGGACTGTGATGAGAGTGAAGACGAGAGAGAGAGAGAGAGAGAGAGAGAGAGAGAGAGAGAGAGAGAGTTGTGGGATACTGAAACGTGTTGTGTTGTTATTTCATTTCCACTCTAGAGATTACGTATGATTAAACAGTGAAAATCCAGAGAGCTGCATTATCACTGTGTGATTTCTAATACCACGCGCTTTCCCCTATACCCCAAAGGCTGATGTTTTAATGCTTATTTGCTGCTTTCCGTGTCAAGGGAGAGGACATTTTATTCCAGAGCGATGGAGTGTTGAATTAAGTGATGGTTTTCATGTACGAACATTGAAAGAGGGTTTCAGGAGAAACAATTCCCTTTGCATTGCTTATCTAAAAGCCCCCCAAAGCAGCTGCTGCTCTCACAAAGGGCCAGTGAAGCGTTAGATCAATACTAACCCTGGCTAGAGGCTATCTGATGCTCAAAATGCATGGATCCATCTCCTCTGCATAGCCCCGAGACAGGTGTGGACTTCTGGAAGCCGCTATCAGATGGCTTCACAATAGGTAAAGAAGGGTGGGGGGGGGCTAAGAGTGGGTGGTGAGGAAAAGGGGGTTTGTTATGGTAGCACATAAAAATGCAAATGAACTTTTCACTTGACAGACACATTTTTGAGTATCCTGTGTACTCAGGTTACACTGTTTATTGCCATGCAGTGAGTCGGGGTTTATCTAGCCCATACAATGGAGTCACTTAATGGTAATCTAGTGTTGTGCATAGAATTTCTGGAGCAAGTTCCAGCAGTTTGCAAGTATAAGGTAAACCCACCCATGCCTCTTTCCATACAGACTTAGAGTACTTTCTATCCAGGCTGTGGCTCAAGGTGAAACCCAATATCAGCTTATGAATCTGAAGATTTATAGTTTGCACATTTGTTGCCAGGTACTGAAACCCATTTCACTGTCTTAACTTGTGAGATGATACTAAAACGAGCAATATCAGCCGGCCCAGAATTTGTCATGCCGGCCGCCTGTCGCTATATGGTCTCATTCCTCAAAGATCATGCTGTCTTCCTCTCCCTCTCAAGATAAGAGGAGCTCAGACAATAAGGAGGATCTCACAGCCGTTTGGAGGTTGTTGTTTTACCACTCGGGTGTTTGGTGCCTCCAAGGCCATTTTATGCCCCGTTGTTGCTTAACATTCTCGACTCAATGCAAATGTATCTCCAGGGTGTCAGGTTGTTTGTTGACCTCCTTGATGTGGCCTCTGTCTCTCAAGGTCTGATGCTTAGCGGATACTTGAGACTGGAGTATCTTGTCGTGAATGTAAACAGCTGATGCTTGAGTACTGTGCTGGAATGTTTGTCACACAGACACACAAGAAAACAAAGGCTAGAACTGCGGGTACCTTGTATACACTTGTACTTGAATCAGCCCTGTGCTTACACAAACTGTTCTGAGTTCAGTCAGTTCATGCACTGGATTGAATTTCGTAGCGCCAAATACAAAAATTGATTGCGAGGTTTGTATTTCGTCCACATGAACATTCGCAAGGAGGAAATGAGTAACATTACTCTTTTTCTCGATGAACATATGGAAACATGACAATAAAATACTTGAAACTTGAAAGTAACTAAATAGTAAGTTTACTCAAGTGCTGTACCCAAGCACAAATTTAAGGTACTTGTACTTTACTTGAGTAAACTTACTAGTTAGTTACTTTTAAGTTTTAAGTACATTGTTTCATGTACTTTTGTTTTCATTTTATGCTGTTGGTTACAATTAGTTCCTTTGCAAATACTGATTTTACATTCAACACATGACCCATTTTTTAAATCTGATATATTGTGACAAAGTGCTTAAAATTAGCCAAACATTAAATGCATTAAAGCTGTGTACGTGTTTATGCATCAGGAAAAAACGACCCAATAAAACTGGGGTATTCTGCTTAATCAGTACTTTTCATACTTCAATTTAGCTGATAATACTACTTCTGAAGGATCTTCTTCTACCACTGATGACATAACCAAATTCAACAACCTCCCCCGTGAACACAACCGCTGAGGGAGACTATAAGGTTTCAGCGTAGCCAACGTGAGACATAAGGATCAGCGTGGGTGTAGGATGCAAGTAAATGTGTAACTGAATACTTTGTCACTGAGGCAATTACTGCACTTAGGAATGCAAGATACGAGAATTCAGACCTTTACTTGCTCGCTTCACATAACGGGTCTTTATACAGGTGACAACTGTTTGGGCTCTGTAAGAAAACGTGAAGAGCTTCCTGCCTCAGTTCCTGTCCTGTCCTCTCTGTCTCTTCACAGCACAGATGCTGCCCCACAAAGCAGCGGGAATCCACAATGGCCTGAAGGAGATGACATCATCCTGGAGCAACTCTGGCTTATGCAGTACAGTGTGTTCTACAGTAATCATATTGCCATGTCATTCCCCGCAAGCTCTGGCCATTTAAATCCTTTAATTATATACCAGCAGCATTGAAGCGGTGTTTACTGTAAGTGTCCAGTGCACCTAGTTTTGTATTGTACACTGTGTCTTGTACTAATAAACTTGTATGGAGGAAGAGCCCTGCAGGCGTTCACAGCCACTGTAATGAGAGTGTGTTTAGTCTGGAGACTGTGTAGGACTGATGCTGATGGATTGTATGGCTGCAGGTCAGGTCTTGCTCTTTCACACACACTCACTGGTTGCAGACTATGGAAGGAACAAGGGAAAGTTTCATTCGAGATTATTTCGACATAATGTGCGTCAATCCAGTTTAAGGTTATTCTTACCGTGTTAATACGAGCTACATGAAAACTACACAGTTATCACGAGGGAAACAAGAAAGGAGGACGTTGTTTACAGTTGCTCGCTTTTGGTGCTGGAGTGGTAAAATAGTTCATCGATAAAATTGAGTTGCTGTAGTCAAACATAAAGCCAGAACACAATCAATCTCAGAGAAATAGATCTGTTTATCACGTTTCACTCAAGCAGCTGGCTGACTCTAAGAAGTATGGGACGCTCCCTCTGCAGCCATGTGGCTCTGCTCCCCTGCCGACCAGCCCAGACTTGCAGTCTAACGAGAGATAAGATAGTGTTGACTACAGACCACTCTGTTTGGACGGGTGAGGGGCCTCTGCTGTGCTTAAGGGGCCGGTATATTCTGTCAGTGCTGCTTGTCGCATGGTCGAATAGCTCCAGACACCTCCTCAACCAAGCACCTTTCTGATGTTCACACCACTTCTGAGCAAGGAGGGTTTGGACTTTTCTCTCGGCTCTCTTTTTCACCCTTAACACAACTTTTTCTATCACTTTTCATGTGAACAACCAAGTGCAGCACTATCGGAAAATGTGCACCGCTAATCTCCATTTTTAATGATATTGCGTCTTCCCCTTCTCTACAATGGCTTTTCATTCCTCCATCGAGTGCAGCCATTCGGATAAGCTTGACTGATTTGGACACAGACCACTTCTTTTCTAGTACAAGCAACCCTTTAGTCACCATCAGTCGCGTCCTGTGCTCTGAAGTTTTACTGGTTTATGATCCTTGCACCACCAGTCGAGTAGGGACAGTTCAAAGCAGCATGGCAAATTGAGAATCCATGCCTTGTGGACCAATTTCAAGTGGCATTGTGTTTGGTCTTTAAGGTTGTATAATTAGCAGGTGGGATAACCAAGAATTAAAGTTAAAGTCTTAGGATAGTTTCATTTTCCTCTCGATGGCTTCCTCACATTCCTTTTCTTGATATATAATGTTAATTAATTACTGTAAACGGTCTCATACTAAAATAACAATGGTGCACTGACAGTTGTAAGCCAGAATCTAGTGTAACTATCGCACATTGAGCTCTGTGCATGATCATGTTTATTTTATTTCCATTACCATCTGATAAGTTTTATGTTCCAGAACAACCACAGACATGCATTTCCAAAGGCAATTTCCGAAAAGCAGATTTTATCCTTTAATTTTATTAGATTTGTTGAAACCGAACCGAACACAGAGCGTATATTATACAAATGAAGACAAGAGTGCTGCGGCTTGCTTGTCAATCATCCCTTGCGTCGTTCTTTTTCAACAGATGAATTAAGCGATTTAGTCACAAGCTGGATGAAAACCGCATTGCGAAAACCAGCAGCATCAATCAGGCTTTAACCTTGAAAACAACAAGAAGAAATGGACCCATGCGGAGACAAACACCTGAAGCAAATCTGAGCATTCACTCTTGTTTGAACAGTGACCAGATAAGATAGCCCAAAGTTATCAGCACAAGATGAATTCCCAGAGGAACCCCCAGGAGGGGTTTCATCAATGTAGTGGGAGGGAGAAAATCAATCCCTCAAACTACAAATAGTGACAAATAACCATCTAAAACTGAGGCGGAATTAGTCGTACCCTCTGCAGCTTCAAAAACCAGCAAGCTGTAAGAGAGAAAAAAAATGTACAGGACCGTCATTTCCTGCACGACGATAAAACACTGCAAGTAAACACTGCGCGACTTTGTAAACATAATCATAATCATGTGGGCCAGAATGAAAACATACTTTTTCCCCAGTTGTGGGGCCAACTCTGGTGATCTTGCACACCATTCTGAAATCAGACACAACAGCCTTTGGCGTATTTTCCACAATCATTCATCACATTCATTCATTCGTTTTGACAGAAAAATCAAATCTGGCCAGTATTAGAGAAAGTATTGTCTTGCATGTAGATTTCTTTAAATACCAACTAAATTCTATAGAGAAGGTCATTTCAATATCAATCTTTGTTATGCCGGCTGGATCACGAGTAAAGTTTTCCTCAAATATATTTATGTCCTGAGTGTATGTCTGGGGAGACCAATGGCGCCACAGGAAAGGAGAAAACTTCAATAGAGTCGTGTGACTTCCTTTTTACTTTGCATTACATATGCACATATAGACTGGTATTTTCCCCAGCATTCCATCCATATCAGAGCCTCAGTATGTCCTCTCCATACACTGACTCACTGCCCTTTCCTTCATGTCTCTTAAGGATTTCTTAGACAGGCTTCAAGAAAGATTTTCATAAATGTCCTCTTTTGCAAATCCTCCACAACCCTCTGTATGCGCTGAGAGCTATCTCTATCTTAACAGTAAAGGTCATTGGAGGAGACTTAGGGATATGGAAAAGCTAAGCTGTGTGCATGGGAGAGTGTTTAGCAACTATCTAGAAATCAATAATAGGAGGTTTGATAATGAGTGTGTCAAATCACAGACTACCTCAGGTGTGGCGATGCTCGATGCTTTCATCAGACTTTGATCTCTTAGGTGTCTTTACAGAGTGGACAAGGAGGACATCTGGATTTTGGAAGTTAGGGATTATTGTAAAAATATTCAGCACTTTGAGTCGATTTTGTCGTATGTGTCAATAGTCACAACATCTCACCCCTCGTTGCATATTGCACCTTGATTAGACACTGATTATGTTAATACTGTATGTGTGTATGATTTTCTCGGCTGAATATGTTAATGTGTGGAAATAATCTGGCTCCTTGAAAAAATGAAGCAGGCTTTGGAGCTGCATATACGATATTATTAAAAATCTGATATTGTCAACACAAAGTCTCCCATTTATTATTCCAGTCTCATGTTTTTTTTGGGGGTTTTTTGTTTTAACCTAAGTTCCAGAGTCAATAGAGAAGCTCAGGATTACAAGACGAGAGCTGTAAGACAATTCAGATAATGAAAAGGAAATCAAAGTTTTCCAAGAAACCACAGAAAGGATGAATTTAGTCATAAAAGTGTGAGCGGATTAGCTCCTCTCTAATTTCCAACATTTCCTCTTTGACACATCCCGACACTAATCTCATTATAAGTGTCTGTCAAGCATACATGACAATTCATCTTAACAAGGTAGAGTTTCCTGCTCCCTTTAAATTCACAAATGAAAACACATGAGAGGTTCCTCTGGAGCAGACACGGCCCTAACAAGGGGAAGAGAATAAGGCTCAGCACTTTTGATCATTTCAAACCCAGACTAACAGAAATAGTTTAAGATGCGAATGTGTTTTTCCTGGAAATGTGCTCACTGTGACCATTGCAGTGTTTCATAGTACAGTATAATGACTCTAGGGGGTCACAGTTGGTTTTCATGGTAGAAAAAAAAATACCCATAAAAATCAACATTCAAATATTCATGCTGAATTTTATTCCCTGCTATAGTTCATTGTATGTCTCATTACTGCCATAACAGACGGAAACTCGCGTCTCATTTTTCACTTGCGGACTTTTTAATCCCCTTCAGATCAATGTAACTATTGTCATAAGGAGTTGCTACTATGCTTTCATATCAATATGAAGAAACACTGCAGTTCTACCATGAAAGTATTTGAAGAAGAAAAGCATTGTGCTCCAGATAAACCTGTAGAGGAAGCAACACATAATTAGTGTCTTGTTAATTGGGGAGAACCATTATTGCATACTTAGTGTGATGCTAAACTAAATTGTTTGCCAACAGAACATAATGATTTTACACTCGGTGAATGCGTTTCGTGTAAGAACTGCCTCCCTTTTTCTTTTAACAAGAAATGTGAAAAATATCCTGAGGCATTAGTTTTGAACTACTTTTATATAACAAGCTGGCTGCATAAATATTACATTGGCTCTCCGTCTGCAGCATCTCATGTCACGTATGGTGATATATGTAACTTTCAAAGCCACGCTAGCTGGAAGGTGGCTATAATACGCTTCAAACTAACTGTCGAGATATATCATGACCCCTGCGATCTCTATCTGTCCATCACAGGAGTAATCTGACCGTTGCAGATAAATACTGTGAAAGGTCTTAAAGCACTAGGAAGACCAGTCCCTTAATCATGGCTAATCCCTGGTAGCAAGACGCATCACCCCAATTAGCAGTAGCTATAGCTTTAAAACCCTGTCATTAGGAGCCCGTAACCTTCCCGTCACTCACCATAGCTGCTGCAGCCTCTACTTAGTGCACGGATACAATTTGTCACATTTATGCACAACAGCTATGCGAAGTTGAGGACACGGTAGCATGCGTACATGCACGTGTGTCACAAGAATTGCAGAGAGCAAATGGTGATGCAGGAAGTCAGTGCGTATATCCAGTTTTCAGTGAGGCAAGGGTGGCGCGTGTCATGTTATTTGCATGTGTAAAACCTTAATATTGTGATTTATGTATGAGATTGCTCTGAGTATTTATATGAATAGGCAGGAAGTGTTGCCCAAGTGCCACTTCTGTTATGCCATGTTCAGTATACTCCATGGCTGACGTATTGGAATTATGAAACAAGCTTTCCAGATACCTTTCTTTTGGCTAATGAATGATACGGGCAACATGTACATGCACTTCGAATGTCCATATAGCTATCAGCTCAGTATGCAGATAGGGTCCCTGGTGTTTTAGTGTGAGATAGTCTTTGCAGGCCTTTGCTGGTAGACAGTGGAGCATTAACTGTTATCTTGGAGAAAGCACTACCATTAAGCCTGCAACAATAAGACCAGGGTCAAGGATGAAGTTGAATGACAGCTCAGGATGAATATAATTTCTGAGGAAGCGATAAAGAGGGGTCTTGCGCTCACACTAAAAAGCAGAATAATAATTTCCTCGCCAGGTTGTCTGCTCCTACATATTTTCATTCTTTGCTCCATTCTGGAGTGAAGAGGTCAGATATAAAGGAGGACAATGACCAAGCTGGTGAGATTGATGGCGTTGATGAGCAGGCCAGCGGAATCTCGGCTAAATCAAAGCTATTCACCGTTAATGAAAATAAGAGAGAGACCGCACTGTAAATCATCTTATGGTCTAATGTATTAGTGATAATGAATTCACGCTGCCACATTTAACCTTAGTTTTGCAATTCATTATATTTGAGATTAACAAGGGAGGGAACTTAAGTGAACTGTCTGCAGGGAATTACAGCTGGGGCCTCATTGTCAATCAAGGATTGTGTTCTGATGTCTTTGGAGGAATTAAATAAGACTTTCTTTTAATGGCGGATGGCTCTCCCATTTAACGCTCCTCTTGCTCTCCCAAGATGGTTAACTCTTCATTACCCAAATTAAAGGCATCCATCTCTGTTGGCTCCTGCCACATTGCCATGACCTCTACCTGTCAAAACTTTCATGTAAGCTCTTGAGTGATGGATGATACCCCCGAACCCCATTGTCAAAATTATCCAGTGACTGTCCAACCCTCTCTGATCCATTCAATCCATCTCCCCAGGCTACGTGCCACCAGCTATGATTTAACAATGAGGCTGAGGCGCTAATTTACTCTCATAGAAATTAGAAACTACCTTTTAATTATATGCCTGGGAGTGTTCGCAGAGTTCACAAGGATCACCCCCAAAGCTTTTAACTTGACTTTGTGGGGGCTGATCATTTATATTCTTCAAACATGTTATTTCAGGGGTCGTTCAACATACCTAGGACCAGAGGGAATTCGAGAAACCATCAGGAATAGGAAAGGAGGAAAGTATTGAAATTGGTGTTCACATTTGAAGGTCACAGCCGTTGTTAAAGAATATGATCAGATGGGAAAATACTTATAGGACCAAACGCAAGAAAAAGTAAAAAATATTTCTGAAAATCTGTTTATGATGTCTGACTGAGAAAGAAATAAGTTTTTTGGAACATCACTGAATAGTGCATAGGGACTTGATCACTGATTTTGAAAGGCTTAACATATGCACGTGGAGCTCTGATCAATAGATGATATGCACTGTGGGTGTTACTGGTTCAGCTCTGGAATTGCATCATGCTCAACTGTTTACAGACATTCTTTGTTGACAAAGGAAACACAGTTCTCTGAACTTCCTGCCTCTTTTCTCCCTCTCTATTTGCATCACCCTCAGACACATGTAAATATTCAAACACATGCCGCACGTCATACATAAAACATGATTTAAGTGGTCCCATTCTTGTCTGACCTCTTGTCCTCCTGCTTCTCTCCTAGACAGATGTAGATAACGCTCCAGACACACCTCACTTCCTGAGAGGAGAGTTATAGCTTCCTGGGAGAGGCACCGCAGTCCCCTGGAGCCCTGAGGAGTTCGACAGCTACCTATGGAGAGGGCACGTCTCTGACTTGTAGACCTGCTCTGAGGCTTCTCCTCTCACTTTGAGATCCTCCGTGTACCTGTCAAAGGGTCAAAAGGGTACGCTCACTGCAGACAACAGGACTGTGTTTGTGTGTCTGAGTGTGTTTGTGTTTGCATGTGTGCACGTGTGTGTATGTGTGACCCCCTTGGTGACAGATGCCAGGCTGTTTATGTGTGAGGTGTGGGAGTGCTGGGTGGGCAGGTGGGTAGATGTGTGAAGGGAAGTGTGTGTGCTTTGTCGTGGGTGGGTTGGAGCAATCGTATAATGTGAGAAACTGCACTTGTCAGAATGTGCAGACATGCATGTGAATGTATTTGCATACGCGGGCATATGTGTGCGCACGTGTCCGTGAGTTTAACTGTACCGAGAGTCAAATGAGAACCTGTTACCAGGCTCCATAAACACCCAAACCCAAAACTGCTGTCCCAGAACCAGAGCATAACAGATGGAAGGGGGGGCTGCTGCTCTGGCAGCCAAGCAAATGATGAGCTAATCGGAGCGAAGGAGGTGACCATAGTTGGTTACAGCTTATTCAGGATTATGACTCAATCACGGAGGCTTATGGCACTTAGGTAATTATTTAATCAAAGAGTGGACGTGTCAATAGAAGTCGACAAGAGATTAATTATAAGTCGAGGATGACTTCAACTCGTTGTTTTTACTGGTCCTCTCTCTCGACACTGGCAGGAGGGAGAGTTGATGGGATCGTTGGGAGGGTGAGTGACAGCTCTAGTGGAGCAGGAATAATCAGAGTGGTATAGTTAACACTAAACCCACCTTAGCATGGACTGAGATCAATACAGTGCTATCCTTGATTAAAATGTTTAATTACCTGTATTAAAGTGCAATGCGAAGCGAAGGAAAGGAGAGAAAATAACCCTTCTCTTCAATGGATGCCCGTTACAGGCGGCTCAGGCACTATGGAACAATGCGATGTGCATTTTTTGCATGTGGGTGAGTCGGCATGAGTGTGTGTGTGTGCGCGCTAAGGACCAGCTTATACTAGAGAAGAAATGGTTCCTACGACTGACACGTTTAGACAAGTGTAACGCTTTGAAATCATTCAAAGCGTTGCACTTGCCTGTTCACATGAAAAGTGACAAAAATAGTTGCGGCAACAGTGAAAAAAGTTCAATCCCTGGCTCCTGTCTCACCTCCACAAAGCTGGCCAATCGGTGTGTGAAGTGGGTGTGAATGACAGTTTCAGAAAAAAAAGTACAGAAATGGTCAGACACAGACCCTCCCGATCTCAGGTCGGAAAGGTGTGCGGGGAGGGGGGTTTCCGAAGCTATTGACTGAGTGTTCTGGCCCCTTAAGCCCTCTATGACAGCTATAGGAGAAGAAGCAGGCCAGTGGCAGCAAGGAAAAGGCGAATGAGTCACTCAGCCTATCCTTAGTAACCTGCCATTATTTATAGCAGACTGAAGGAGGATGAAAGGCACTGGAGAATTCTCTCTTAGTTATCTGCCAACAGCTTTCTACTAATAACTGTCATTTCTAAATGCATAGGAGCTTTCATGTTGGCAGGAGTGACCTGTTGTTCACATCTTAGAGATCGCTGCGATGATATAGAAAATAGACTGCTCTAAACTACGACTCAACTTCAGAAGCATGACCCAAGGGCACGGTGAAAAGTAGTGGCAAAATACGTCCTACAATTAGCCTTTTAGTGTTTCTTTGTTGATATATGTAAGTTTAAGTAATGAAATGAAGTGGTAGAAAAACCGTTCATGTGTCCTCGACCAGTCATCCAAACATTTCACTCTGACCAGCCTTCGTCTCAGAGAGGACTGAGGCTTCGTGTATGCTGCTTCGAGGGATTCCCCTTCATGTGTTTTATCCAGTCCTGCTGTTTTATTTGGCTGAAGGGGAACAGGATGTGAGATTTACACCAGCAGAGAGAAAATGAGGGCAAGTTGAGGCACAGAGATGGACATGGCGGTTAACTCCCCGATCGTGTCACCAGAGAGGAGAGATAAATGGTGAAAGGAAAACAAGCGAGGGGAAGCGGACTATTTTTCTCAAAGCTGCACGGAAGTTTCTAATTATATCCACGCGGAGACCTGTAACCTCCACTGAGACGCTCAGCCACACACTGACACACATTCACCACCTTCCACACACACACACACACACACACACACCATTACAGAGACCTAACCTTTGCTGGCCTAGTCCCCTCCGAGCAAGAACCAAATTAGACGGCGAGAGGAAAATAATGTCCCCCGTCTGCTGCTGTTAAAGGCCAGTAATCTCTCATTTACACTGACGTTAAGGAGAAGCAAGTTTCATACTAACACACTCCTGTCATTAAAATAGTGAAGGAGAAGAGAAGAGAAGGTGTGTGTATACGGGGTTGATTGAGGGCAGGACTGTCATGCCTGCTGATATGGAAGCTAAGCCACAGAGCCCCCGGCCCCAGGCGGGCAGATGGTAGGGTGGGCAGTGAGGGGTGAGGGTCCCCTGTCTCTAATTCTCAGCTGCACTTGTAAGATATGCGCTATGTATGAAATGCGTTGGCAAGGATCCATGTCCTTCAACTCCTTATGTACCCCTAGCGGCTCCACCCGAGCCAGCTGTGTCTGTGTGAGCTCACTGGGCTCTGACAGCGGGGATCAAAACAGCATGTGAGCCAGCCGTGACACCGACCACCATCAAAACAAGCGAGCAGCCATGACAAGGCTCCCATAGCTACATCACAAGAGGTGAGGTGTGTTATGAGCGGCGCCGGTCATTCGGCGTGTGTGTGTTTGCCTCTCTATCAAACAGGACGATGGCTAATGCATTAGTCAGTCATCGTGTCACGCTGTGATGTTGCCGAACACAATTAGCTCTTTGAGCTGCAGTGGAAAGCAAACGTGAACCAACACGAACCTCAGAGCTTTGTTTTCAGATCAAGGGAAAGCTCAAAGCTCCGGCAAACTTTGTTACCTTTTTCTTTTTTGTTTGAAAGTGAGCACACACAACTTACAGGAGCATACCTCACAGAGACAAGAGAGACCGAGAGATAGACAGAGTGAGTAAGCAGGAGGCAGTGAGAGGAAGATGAAAAAAGGAAAGTTTGATGACGGTTACCTTCCAGTCCATATGGGCCAAAGGCAGGAAACGTGCGCCTTCCTGTTTGATTACATTGGAACAGAAGAAGCTCCAAGATAGACACGGGATGGTAGAAGTATTAGATAGGCCTGCTTATTTTAACTGCTGCACAGGTGTTCTCAATGAAGCAGCCCATTCATGGACCCATTTAATGCTGAGGGCATTAGAAAAGGGAGGGGGGGGATGAAAGAATAATATGAAAGAGAGAAGAATGAGGAAAACATCAAAGCTCGACAGATGAAGTTTCAATCAATTGATAAATGCCTCTGGACTCAAGTTGGTCCCAGTTGTGAAAGTCTACATCAGTCTAATGGAAATGTTAAGGAGGTTTAAATTTATGCAACCTGTATGAACTGCTTTAATATACATCAAACCTGTTAACAAACCTCACTCTGCTTTCATTTGGATCCAAACAAAGTGAGAGTGAGGTGATGTGAATAGAATGAGATTTATAGTATGGCAGCCCTCCCCTCACTCTCTCCTCTCTCGCTCTCTCTCTCTCTCTCTCTCTCTCACACACACACACACACACACGTTACTTCTGTCACACTTGGGCCAATTTCTCTTGGCAGCGAGGTATTGTCAGTAGTATTTTTGGGTGACTGGAACAGACAATCAGTTGTTTAGCTGTCCTCTTCTTGCCACAGGAAGGAGCTGACAGCTTTAGGCCACTGCTTAGGTCACACAGTAAAGGCCTGCTGCAGTACCTTGTTCTCCACAGACACACACACATACACACACACACACACACACACACACACACACCCAGTCATCCTCTGCGCTGCGCTCACAGCAGATGGAGTCCTGAGTGACACGTCCTGGCAGTGGAAGGTTACATCATGTAAATAATGTGATAGTCTGCCAGACTTTAATGACATCAGATTTTAATTCCACCTCTGTGTTTTATGCCACACACACACACACACACACCTCATCCAACTATTTACTATGCTGGTTTGCATCTGTAAGCCCAGCTGGCATTGAAATTATATTTATGGTAATTATGAACTTGATTATGACATTTTAACTTAATGTATTTTTAAGTTCAGAATACTTACTCGCACACCGAGGTATTTTGCAGACATTCTCCACTTGACAGCGCGGCCCTGCTAACCATATGCCGTTGAAAACGGATTATTAGATTTGATTAATGTGTATCATACACAATTACGGAAATATAATTGAACACAGTGGTCGTTTTTTGGCACTGCTCCCTGACAGTGGACATGTGCCGACACGACTAAGAGAGTTAAAAAGGCCAAGCAGCTGCAGAGGCAGACGTGCCTTCTGCTCGAGCCAAGAAAATGTTATATGTTGAAAGTATATTTCACTGTATTGTTTACTTAGAAGCCCCCAGATGTTGTGAACATGTGGATGTTTTATATGGTAGTTAACAGTAGGTCACGCTTGGACTGCCACTCCCTCAGAAACAATTAATAAACCATAAACAGTCTAATGTCCTCTCCACTGAGCATTAAGTTCGTACTGCTTCCACGCAGAGAAGAAAGGCAGTGAAAATCCGCTTTTGGTTCAGTGGGGGGGTTTCTTTCAACTTTTTACAACTCCTCTGCCGCAGAGCTGTAGCTGTATAAATAAGGCGGTTCATTTGACCAGCAATGTGGAGACAGCGCAGTGACAGTAAACTGATCGTGCTGCTGAACTTCCTGACCCTGGCTGTTGTTGTTTGCTGCCGTCCACAGACACCTAATCCGAAATGTAAGAGTAGTTTGTTTCAAGTGGGGCTTGTTCTAACATGATACGAGTAAATATAGCTGTTTGTCTGGTGGCGTCTGGTCTGATTAGTGTGCCATGAAAGGCTCCATTGAGCACAGGAATCTGGTTTATGCAACACATCCAATTATAAATGCATAAATGAATGACTACAACTCAGCTTTAAAGGCAGATGGAAAATTCTGAACGCCAAAAACAAGCCTGAATGGAAAAAACATGGAAATGTTTAACTATTGTTTACGCTGTTTTACACCTAATCCAATAGCTTGATCTTCACCTGTGCTAAATGTGTCAAACGTGTAATTGTTTGTAGGTGCACGATGCAACAACTTCATTTTTGAAGCAAACAGAAGAGCTCTTTTTGCAGATCCAGTATGCAGTTTGGGTTAAATCATCACAGCCTCAGGAGCTAGCACTCTCAGTTTCATCATCACACATGGCTTATCCCTTACCCAGGATCCTCAAGCAGGGGTGAGGGGTCACTCAACCATCAGAGGAAGCCATCACTGAGTAGCTGACCCCTGTTCTGGCCCCCACCTTTCATCTGTCTCTCTGATTAGTTTGCCCATGTGACAGATAGCAACTTAAAATGAAACGCCCAGTGGACACCCTCCCGGGAGAATCTCTCAAGCCTGATATATATACACATTCTTGCTGCTCTGCTAGTGAGTGCACTTTCAATTACAAGAAGAGAGGTGGGCCTTTAGATGTTCACTACTCATGGCTCAGAGCTCGGCTAGGTCTGTTGGCTCTGGAGAGTAAATCCATCCACTTGGCTTCAGCGGCATATCAGGTATCCTCTGGCTTGTCTCTCATCTGTGATTGGTGTGTGCCTTCCCCGCAGCTGCAGATGGGACTCTGCTTGATGTGGTGGCATCCAATATCCATTCAATCTAGACATTATGTAATGGACGGCAAACAGAGGCTCAAACCAAAGCTCGCAGTCGCTATGTCTTAGCAGCCAGTATGAGGTCGCTGTACTCTCACAGCAGAAGAGGAGGTAGACTCTTACCAGTTCGAAGGTGCATTATTCTTCTTGAAAGATGTCACGTTGTCAAGTTCATGACTTGAACAGTGAACATCTCTACCTATTGGAGAGAAGTGAACAAAAGAATGAAGTGCATCATGGGTCTAAAGGCGCTCTTTAGACAACAGGTACCTTTGCAAGAGCTGATTTCAAGATCTCCCATTGCCGTCCACTTAGAGAAGTGTAGGCTGCGTGTTGATGAAGTCATCAGGGGGTGATTTGCCTGATATACGAGGAGACCCATTGCTCATCAGAAAGCTATCCGCCATGCTGATTGAGTCATATGTAGAGCTGCTGGGATAATTTGTCACAGGCCTGCCAGGTCAATGGACTTTGATTGGAACACGGTATGAACTCGAGGATTTCCATTGAGTTGAGTACTCTCACACCCTCACTCTGTCTCAAGATCTTTCCTCTCCTGCCACATTCTGATTCTCCCTCCTTTGAGCTTTCTGAGCGACACTCCCACCTCGTTTCTCCCTGCGTTTCTTCCTTTTCCCACCTCGATCAAAAACTATGCACCTCTTCTCTGCTCTCTGTGTTTCTTTCTGCTCTCGTCTCCCTTTCTTTCTCCCTGTATTTCCCTGGCCTCTCCCTGGCCCCAGCCTGGGGGCCCGCTCTGCCTGTTGAAAGGTAACAGAATCTTTCGGAATGACCCACTGAAATCGCTGAGTTGATTCACTGATGTTTCTGTGGAGGAGAAGCACAAAGTACAGGACTGTATTTCCCCCCACAAAACTAACGGTGTCCATTACAGTGAAGGTCTGCGTAAAAAAGAAAGAAAATAGGGGGCCCTGAGCCTGACTGACCTGTTATAATGTGACAGAAGGAAGAGGAGATCAGTACATACCCACGTACAAAGGCACATGCACAAACACATATTTCCAAGAAGAACAGAAACCTTGTCTGAGACACCTGTTCATTTTCCTGTTAAGTTTGAAACTTTGAAACATGTGGCTTAGCTGGGGAGCTGTAACTCTGCCAAATGCTTGAATATACAAGTTCAGCTGTGCACTGTAACTTTTAACACTTCACAGTGAAAATCACAGCCTTGGCACTCCTAAGCCAAGTAACTCGGTTCCCCTTCATTACCTTTCTCCAGAAAAAAAAAAAAAAGGAAGGAAAAAAGAGGGAAAGACAGCGAGCGGTTTGAAAGGAGGGAGGAAGAAAGGATGTGAACTTGAATAAGTTCCAGAAGGAGCATGGCAAAATACCTGTAGTGAGTTTCAAAAAACCACAAGATCTTTCATCTGACTGTTCTGGCATCGCCGGGTGGGAGCCTCGGCACTGACCATAACATAGGTATGCCTAATCCTCTTTCATCTACAATATCGCACAAAGGGAGTATCTGTCCAAGAGAAGAGGGAGATTCTGCAGACATAAAAGGCTGACAGGGGAGTGTTGCATGTCTGGACCAACATTGTCCTGGTCCTTATTATTCTTTGCACATTGCTGTAAGTCTAAACAAGACCCGCTTCCTGAGGAGGACCGCTGTGCACTCACGCTGGCCCTGGTGTTGTTCTGCTCCAGCATGTGTGTGAGGGAGTGTGCGTGTTTGTGTGTGCGAGGCTGCTGCGCTGTTGAGATGACCCTGCTTTCTTTCTATAGGGGCTTTCACTCTGCAAGAGCTCAGGCCCTGTACAGAGGGAGCCTGTGCTGGTACCTCTCTTAGCCTCTCTTTCTTGTGCAGCCGTCTTCTCTTTCATTCTCTCTCTCTCTCTCTCTCTCTCTCTCTCTCTGTCTCTCTGCAGCAGCAGCAGCTTGAGTACTTCCAGCTGCCGACATTGAATACCGCCTCCCACACACGCACACACTCACAGGTACAAACTGGTCCAGTATAGAACACATACACACACATATGCACATATACACATACCTCCCTCATTTACTGAAATGCCTGCAGTACTTTCTCACTGCCTGTGCATTTGTCCTTCTCCCGCCTTTATATGTGATGCATTTATGGTGTGGGTCTCCATGTCTGCACACACGCCAGTCCCTTCACCCTCATCTACCCTCCTGTGTCTGTGCCCCCAGACAAGGTGGATATGGGTGATGATTTATTGTCCGTATGCATAATAGACCCTCCAGTCTCTTCACTGATGCTGTGTATTGCAGTACAGTAGGTAACCAACCAAGAAACACATCTTGCAGCAAACCGCCCTTTCCTTGCACCAAAGAAGACTCCAGCAAGGCAAAACAAAACAAACAGGAAAGGGAAAACACAAGGAGAGAGAATGCAGATTCATATCATGACTGCACCACTGTCTGTGCATTAGAAACTTCTCTACGTACATGCTCATACACACCCACGTACACACACAGGAGAAAAACTAGAGTCCCTCAGTAGCAGCAGTATGTCTGTCAGTTCTTTCATCATGTTATGAAATAAGAGGAGAGCACCAGAGGAACCTGTTGCTGGGCTATAAGACTGAAGCAGCCCAGGGAAAAAATGGTAATGCAAGCGAGAGCGGCGGCAGGGGTCTGCCGGGGTGTAACCATAGCTGCTAAACTTGCATTCAGGCCTTTTCCAGAGCTGGGCTCGGGGTATGCAGACAACCTAGGGGCTGGAGACTTAGGGAGGACTTTAAGCCTCTTTGTCAAGCTCCTCGGAGCTCAGTCGACCGCTGTGAAGAGGCCAAGGCATGCAGCTGTCTAGCAACAAGAACCCCTCATACCACAGATACTGGCCTGTGGTTAAGGAGTGTGTGTGTGTGTGAGTGTGTATGTGGTTCACATTGTGCGCCTGAACATGTGGGTTTGAATTTGTGAAAGTGGGTCTGTTGATGAATATCGCACCAGGTGAGACACAAGGGCTGAGGGACTATCTCCTGAATAATAGAAAGTCATACTTACTCTTAGGCTATTTTGATTTAGCCTTTCGTGTCACATATCCAATACAAATACACTGTATAAGTAAGTATATGAACATATATGTAAAGCAAAAAATAACTACTTCAGTGCACATGTGGCCATGTGAGTATTGTTTTGACATGGACTTGAAAAAAAATGTGAACCTATCATTTAATTGATGATGACCCCGGCGATGAATCACTGTTTTTGTGGCACCTGTGAAAAGCAGTGCAGCGTGACAGCCATTTATCAATGCTTGAGATCCACAGCGCTTTTAATAGACACCTCATTTACATGACGTCTTTGAAACAGCCCCTACATCCACACGCCACAGTCTCATTCTTGAGCCCTGTGACGTGCACCGCAGACAGCGGACTGCAGACAGAGAACAACATGGTAAACCTAAGTGCTGTCTTTCCATGAAAGCATTATCAGTGAAACTAACACCTTCTTTGGAATGCCACAGAACTGCCTGGAGACATGGAGGAGCTAGTTTTATGAAGCCCGTCCCTGCACTGCTCCAAATGAGCCATGGTGAATTCTTCACCGCCAGTCAATCCCCAGGGAGGCAGTCAAGAAAACCCTATTATATTTGGGGGCAGGCACCGCTCAAACTGACAGCAACTGCTGCGACAGCAAAGCTCACAGAAAGAGAGAAAGAGGGAGAGGTATGTTCACCATCGCTACGTGACAACAGAGTAAATTGCACACAAGTTGGTCTCATTTGCTTTGGATTGTGGAGCGGCGCGAAGAACAATGGACTTTGCAGTTAAAATTGAATGAGCCGTCTGAATTATGCTAACAACTCCAATACAGAATTACCCGTCTTCGCTCTTGTCTTGTAAATGCTGCTGTGTCGGTTTCACACAAACCCAACGTAAATCCATAAACCAAGCTCTGTTTTTTTAAAAACGCTTGCTTGTGTCGCTGAATGGGATTTGAATAGTATATTATCAACTGATTAAAATAAGTTATCTTTATGAAGGCAGACACTCTATGTCTACTATGGCTCTCCATAGCATGAGGCTGCAATTTAAGATCATTTATCCATTTAATAGTCTGCTCCAAATGGCCACACCTGTAATTATAATCCTCAGTTGCTAAAATTGTGCACACATGCACGCACAGAAAACCACAAACCTGCCACGGAATGCTACTGGAACGGGGCAATTACTGCAGGCGTGTGGTCAGAAGTCCCTTCTCTGAGAAATATGTAAGAAACATTAAAGCAACAGCGAAAAAGTAACATGAACAGAGCGCAAGCATGGGAGGAGGCGAGTCCACGAGTGTTGGTTTCAATCTGAGGGATAACATGGAAAAGGTCAAGTCTGAGTCGGCAGATCACACATAATCACCTCCCACACAATGCCGCTGCCCTAGTCCATGGTAGCCTCCTGATGAGAGGAAGAGATAGATGGACAGAGGGAGAGACAGACAGATAGAAAGCAGAGGAGGGGAAGAGAGAGAAGGAAGGAAAGAAAGACAGAAATAAGAGAAGGAGGCATTATCATTCCAGCCCCATAGCAGATGTGCTGCTTGTCTTGGGCCGTGAAGGAGTGGCGTGTGACCCTGTTCACCTCAGGCCTAATGAAAGATTGACTGACTGACTCACCTCACTATGCCAGCGTGGATGTAAGCTCCACCAAATATTATTGGATGGGCCTGGAAATGATCTGGGAGCTTAGGGAGGAAGGAAAAGAGGACATCCCAGAACATTGTCTGAATGCAGGGCCGTAAAGTGAACTAATCAGAAAGTGAAGTCTGTGCAGCAGAACAGAGGAGCACAGCGAAATGAAAAGAGATTTGTTTGTGTCTAGTTATGCCAATGCTTTGACATGGAACTGGACTCAAGGTTCCAGGCTAATCTTGGAGCTTACTTCAGATCACAGTCTGTGATTTAGGAAGTACAGTGAAGGCATATGGAATTTTATTTCTGTGTATATCTATTTATACAGGGGAAATGCTCTAACCATAACCACAGGCACGACTTGACTAACCACCCAAACCCTTACCCTAACCTTAACCCAAGTCTTCACCCTAAAATCCAATGATTTACATTATAGGGACTTGCCTTTTATCCCCATGAGGAAGATAAATATAATACAGACAATTGTTTACAAATGCAAGCGGTAAAATCAGAATCATTGGATGCAGAATCAAAACCTTTTTTTCCCTTATTTTTTACATATATAACACACATTTAGGCTGTCTCAACGGATGGCCTTCTAAGCTCCAGAAGAACATACATATAAATCTAAACTTGCACCCCCTGACATCTATGCATGTGAATACACAAACACCACTTCAGTACCTTTCACAGTAAATCAGCCTTCATCACACCTCCTTTCCAACGGTGCAATTGTATATGTACAGCAAGAGATCACGCACAGGACACACACTGAGCAACCTTGGTTTGAGTATATAAATCATTTGTACATGCTACACCACGTTTTGGAGAGTGCATACCTGTTCGGTACTCCTAAAAGTATCACACAATTAATGTTTACGCTGGAGGTCACAGAGCAAGGATAAGCAACTCATCTCGACTGAATGCAAATAGGCTACATGTATAAGCAGCAAGCTACGGACACAAAAGCAGCCATTCAGGTGCTCGTGAAAAGAAAATTATAGGAAGAAAGGTACGAAAACATAATTATTAGATGTGATAATTAGAGGAAGCAGTAATCATTTTGTATTATTACTCCCACACACATAAATCGGCGTTATCAGTTCAGTGTTTTTTCACCTCTGTCATAGAGTCTGTGGTTACATTAAATGCTGTAAAATACCATGAAGAGATGGAGAGTGTACTGATTCCTGATATATGAAGATATCACATCAATATGAGAGCACAATTGACAGAATAGCAATGCATCTTTCCCCTTTTTGCCACAAGTATTGGGGAGAAACGAGGCATCTCTAGAGGAGTCAGCAGCATTATTGCAGCAATTCATGTTTCAAGTAATGTTTGCCGAGTGAATTAAGTTCTCCAAATCAGACGTGTGAACCTTAAATCATCTTATGTCAAAATTAATAATGAAGTTCTGCAGACATCAAGACGGGTGACTCTTTCTGCCATATCCAATTAGTTCTTCAGTGCCGTCTGGGTGCCTTTACAGTGTCAATCAGCAGGCAGTAAACATTGTCTTTCAGCAGCAGTCTACCTCAGGGGGACTGCCTTTAAACAACAAAGTCAGCTCTTTGATACCTCCCCTTCTCACCTTTCAGCACAGCCATCCCCAGACGTAACAGCGCACCTTCCCATAAAACACAGCCACAAAACACTAATACACCCTCTTTTTAGACTTTATGGTCTCTCCTCACACAATTACCCATGATCACACAATCAGCGTTTGATTTTACGACCCTGAGCTGTGCGTATGTATATGTGCGAGTGTGCGCGACGCCGGCTGAGGCGAGAGGAAGGGGAGGGAGAGGGAGGTCTCGGACAGGGGTCGCGCCACAGACACGGGCGAGCAAAAACAGCACATTTATATACAGACAGGCACGTAGACACAAACACTGGCGCGCGCTGGCTGAGAGCTGCGTGCATGCGAGCATGCGAACACACACACACACACACACACACACACACACACAAACACAGATATTCCCCCTCCACTCGCCGTCTCTCTGTGGCCTTTCTCTCCTTGCCCTTAGCTGTTTCCCAGATTGCAGATGACGTCCTGACAGGAGGGCTGAGTGACTGGAGGTGAGGCTGTGTGATGACAGACCAGGGCCTTTATCAGTGACCAGCACACTGCCAGCTTGCTGTTTGAAGATTAACTGGCAGATTGAAACCCAAAACTGCTGCCGTTCCTGCTTGACTCCCTGCCTCTTTACATATTTCTTTTTCTTTTCTTTTCTTTTTTTTCCCTTTTAACCCCTAGCTGGCTGGCTGCAGGAGCTCTCTGGGTTTAATGTAATTGGCCTATTTCCTGCATATGAAGTTCCCGGTTTGTTGTAATTGACTAGGTCTTTTATTGGCTGTGAGACAGGTTAAATGGGAACCAAATGGAGAGGCAACACAGGAAGCTTAGGTCCAGGCTATCTGATACTCATCAAATCAGCCAACCTGGACGCAGACCAGCGAAGTGCTGAGAATGTGGCTGCAGTGATTAGCAGCTGCATGAGGATTAGTATGTTATTGGCATATGTTAGTCAATGTTGGTGGTGAATGATGTTCTTTAGATGTAGTCAGCTCCATAAAATGGCACCAGTTTAGTGCACTGAAAGGAACATTTTAAGCTTGTGGAGCGTTTTTTTTTTTTTTTTTCTCCCCTCTTTCTCACATGCAAAAGTGAATCCTTATCAGGCAACGATGTCAAGATCAACTCCCTTTTTATTTACTTGATTATGTTGTTTTGCAGCCGCAGCCCCATATGATTTCTCTCCAGCTCTCTCTCAGCAGAGAAGAAGCACAGAGCTCCAGCTTGTTTCATCACAACATCTCGTGCCACAGTAAATGGCATTCAACAAAGCTGATATTCTGCTCTTTGATGTTTGCCAGAGTAAATGGACTATCAATGCAAAGTATAAACACTCCTCTATGCTAATGTTCCTCTGGGGGTCTTTGATGGCACCAGAAGTATCTGTGAAGTGTGTTTTGAAAAATTGCATCGGTAAGCCATCCAAACAGGAAGAATTAAAGTCTATTCACTCACTGTGCCTTTTCAGCCAGGTCTGCATTTGGAAAATGGTGCTCTCTGTAGCAGTGGGGGGGGTATTGGAGCATAAACAAGGTACAGAGTAAGTGTAACAGACAGCACAGGCCAACCAACCAAACCAGCACTGTGGCAGGGGTCCAGTTGACTGCCAGGTGACATCATTTGGCATTGTTTCACCACTCCATTTATTTTATTGTGCTCATTGTCCTCCCACATTCACTCAATCAAGTGGGTCTTTTTGTGCTGGTTGTTTAGGTAGTCCAGGTGCACCATGCTAGTGGAGGCTTCCTGTCTCCCCAGAAGTCTTTTCAATGCCTCTCCTGCCGCGGGTATTGTCATATCCCACAGTGCATCTGAAAAGAAGCGGCAGCCCTGCGTAAATGTCAGAGAGGTGACTTGTTTTTAACTCTTAGCAGGCACTGAAAGCCTTGTGTGTGTGGGTCTGAGTGAGTGTGTGTGTGTGTGTGTGTGTGTGTGTGTGTGTGTGTGTGTGTGTGTGTTTGAATAAACCAGCTGCGTCCTGAGAGCATTTCCTTACTTCACTGTGTTGTACAGTATCTTAAGTCTGGATTTACAGAGTGGCGCCCCCTGTTGAAATGCTGTTTCCTTTTTACAAGTTTGTTGACATCATGATTTACTTGAAGGCATCCTTTGACCTTAAATAATGCCTTTTTTTTTTTTTTTTTTTTTTTTTTTTTTACACAAAATGCGGCAGCTCCATCACTTTTTTTGTGTGTATTCTGAGGCTGTTAAAATTTTTGCTTTTTAAACTCCAGAGAAAGAACAACCATGTGTTTAGGAAAGTTCCAAAAATGAAATCACCCTGCACAGAGACACAGTGTAATAAGGCTCAAAATATGATGACAGCCAAATGAATTCTTCATTGTGGCATTAAATTGGCTTAGATAATTCCACAAGTATTTGTGGAGATTTCACACTTTCCAGCAGAGCTTCACACTTTCCAGTAAAAAGGCAATTTATTTTCGATCATAGAGGTGCTACTGTATCACTCACAATGAAGGCTTTATTAAGTGGATGTGTGTTTTAGCAGCACAGCAGGACAATGAGACGAACATGGCTAATGACTATAGCATGAGTGAGAAGACAAATAGAGGCCGAGCCAGAGAGGAAGCCACAGATGTAAAGGCATGTCAGGTTCAATTAGACCATCTGAAGAGTTTAGCAGGCAGAGCTGACAAAGTCCAATTTGTCCAACATATTTCAGCCCACCTTTCCCACATGTGCTCTCGCTACTCACAGCTTTCAGCACCATGTTTGGACAAATATTCACAATTTCCCACATAACCCTCTGAGGAAAAGATGTCCTGGACTTTTACTTGGGGGTTCAGTTTATCTAGGAAAGCCATCAGCCAAGTTTCTTCCGCGCGAAGCTAATTCCCCCTCTCCCTACACACCCCCAGTTGACAAGGTTTTTCTATGGAAGGGTGAAAAAAAAGGCACGTTTCTGTCTGTTTTCCTGCCGTCTCTCTTTTTCATTCACCCACGGTCTGTCTTTCTGTTGCGCACACACAGACACACGCGGAGCTGTACCCTGTGGTGAATGTCTCACATATGCCATCCAGTTAGCTGGGTATTTTTGTCTGTGTGAGTGGGCAGCGGTGTCACTCAGCAAGCTTTGAGCTCAGCAGAGGGGGAGCTGTGAAAGCCAGTCACTAACAAGCAGAGAGATTCCCTCCCTGCATCCCACAGCCAGATGGCTAATCTCAGCAGAATAAAAAACATACTTTATAATCAGATTTGGAGAAGTGTGTGTGTGTGTGGGGGGGGGGGGGGGGGGGGGTGAATGCATGAACACCGTATCAATTCAAATGCCTCGTGGTCACAAGTAGCCTGCAATCAGGTGACAACAACATAAAACAAAGTCTCCTCTTGTCAGAATGGATTCAGTAATTAGACACACTGGAATGGCCTCGGTTAGCTTGCAAAACAGACACCAGTGCTCGAGGCTGGCCCTGCAAATTGGAATAATTTGTGTTTTCAGGGCTGGTGTAGGGTCTTCCTGAAGTGGGTGATGGCTGGATTTATTTATTTTTTTATTTATTCCTCTCTTTTGAGGAATGGGGCGACATCCACACTGCCTTCTCTCAACCAACCCCCCCCCCCACCTCAAAAAATAAAATTCAAAATAAATTAAAAAATTTGATAAACAAACTAAACACTCTCCTTATGACTACCTCTGCCTGTGGCCTGAATGATGACAGGCTTGATTCCTGCTGGCGCTGTGCCAGTGCATTGCCCGAGGATGCCCTCAGGTGTGTGAGGCAGCATATCCATTAGCTACCTGTGTAGACTGCTCCTCCGAGACACACAGACACTGATGTCTGCTTTCCTTCCTTTCCAGAGATCCCTGAGCCGCACACACACACACACACACACCTGAAGCCTAGCATCTGGCCAAGGCTTGAGGACCATGCTGCCGCAGCCTCCGATGGTCTGACCACTTAGCCCTCTTCCTGTCACTCAGCCTCATCAGCCGATGCTGTCAGCACAGGTGGCATTCCCTTATTCCTCCTCTGCTGGGGAAAGATCAACCTGACAGAAGCTTTGAGCTACAGTGACCAGAAAAATAGAAACACCTGTATAGTGTAATGCAACGCAACACATTACAGCAGCCCTGCAATACACAGCCTGCAGACAGCGTTGACTCAACATCATGGTCGTTTGTGAGGTTGTAGTTCGGGATGTTCTTCTATTGGAATAAATTACATAAAAGCATTCAGGAAACAATTGTGAGTTTCCCTACTTGTTATGTTATTCTTAATTTTGTTACTTTAGTGCTAAAATATTAAATACATCTAAAGCAAATTCTACATTTTATTATTTTTTTGGCCATTTAGCCTCAAGAGGCCCTATATACCGGTTACTCTTGTTACTTGTTGCGCAAGTAAAATGCGTCAGTGTTCTAAGCATCTTGGTCATTTCACCCTTGTAATTTGTTTCAAATGAGCAAGGTTACATATTGTGTGCGAAATTGTGCCTTGATTTACCACTTCAACAAACATGCAACGCGCTGAGGTTTGATTTGTGCGACGCATGCAAAGCCTAATTAATGTTATTTACACTCTGTAGAATCAGATGCCTCATTTTATGAACACCAGGAATCAGGAACAGCTGTTTGATAGAGAGAAACTAATGATGTCATGCCCAGAACCATCAGCAGGGAGTCCAACACCATGGGGGCTGTCACTCCACAACAGAATGTCAGCAGCAGCAGGGCCTCTGTTTGGGGAAGGCACCTGTCAATCATGTCTCGGGCAGTGGGGGAGCAGGTGTGCTGGCCAATCAGAGGAGGTCCCAGCACAGCAGGCCTGGGACCAGGAAGTGAAGCGCCATCTGGAGTGAAGATGAGCTGTGAGTGGGCAACTGAAACGAAGTGATGACATGCTGGAGGAAAGCTGGTAGAGTGTGCTGCTGGATATAACAAGGGCATTTGGATTCATGCTGCCTATCACACCAACTCTGTTGCTGATTCTAATAGTCAGATGGTGCTTATTAAAGATGTGCACAGGCTATTTCTCTCATACAGGGACAGAGGACCAGTGTGTGTGTGTGTGTGTGTGTGTATGTGTGTGTATGTGAGACGGCCAACTAGTATGATGGGTAGAATACTGTTCCTGGCATTAACACAGTGCACAAGACATGGTATCACAATACTCAAAATAATTAGTGTAACAGCCCCTCCATTATACACACACACACACACACACACATATATACACATGCACACATAGCATATTCATCATTCGTCAGATTTTATTCTCAACCCAGCACCAGTCTATTTCCAACTACAGGATGTCACTTTAACTTTGACAGTTGACAATTTGCCAGCTCATAAAACAAAAAAAAGGGGGGGGAAATGGTGGCGACGAAAACGGGCAAATTGAAAATTATGACGTTGAGTTTGATTTGAGGAAAAGGATGAAAAAAAATCCATTAAAACAAGTTCTGCATGGAAAGAGCGCTCTCTTTCTCTCTCTCCTCTTTTATGTAACAATGATCTTTTATTCCTTTGATAAGAGACAGATCTGCTGAGAGATAGGTCAGAGGAAATGGAATTGAATGGAAATCTTTGCGCTACATTTACTGAATCATCAATGTGATTAATAGCAGTTAACACCTCGTAAAAATAGAGCCGCAATTACAGCGGAAAATTAGGGGCCAGCATTACCATCATGCTAATAAGTACCGAATATAATTACATTTATCTCAGTATTGTCACAGAGATTGATAAATTCATGCTCAATCTCGTTAATCTCTCAATAACATCCAGCACAGAATTTAACAATTATCTTTTTTGTCATACTGAATGAGAAAAGGGCGAAAGAGAAAGAGGAGGAGAACGAGGTGAGAGATGGTGAGAGTAGACGGAGGCAGCGCGAGAGAAAGGGAGAGCAGATATGCTTCTGTCCATCTCGAGTATTTTTCATCCTATTCCCAGCAGAGGGGATAAAACAGATAATTACCAACTCTAAAAACTGTGTCTTTGTGTGCTGCTCTGAAAGGAGAAACTCTCCAGCACTGAAGAGATAAAGCTCAAAACAAAAGCAGCCTGAATTGGACCAGGATTAGCTTTAATGGTGGTAATTACCAGAGGGGATAACAGCCCGGTCCTCTCTGCCCATCACTGAGGCCCAGAGCAGAGGACAGCAGGAGGGGGAGAGAAAGACCTGAATCAGGGCCCATCCTTGGCTGCCTGTGTGGCTGCATGGTGGCAGCAGTTTAGCACATTCAATTGTAAAACACTTGGACGACCCATCTATGTCTGGCCTCTCCTGTGCTAAAAGCCACTACTGTATCTCACCACCCCAATAATGGCTGTGCATAAAAAAGGACTAGGCCCTCCACACTGTTGCTTCTTGAATTACAATCTGAGCTGATGGCACGGATAAGAGTGCCCTAAATTATAGCAGTGGGGGCACTGAGGCCTTTCTTTCTCTCTTTCTCCCTCTGTCTCTACCTCATCTTAATGGCTGAGTAGCATCAGCGAGCCGCGCCGTGTGCACCAATAAAGCGTTATTATTTGGGACACTAACAGTGATGGGGTCTGCTGCCTAAAAACAAAAGAAATTAAAATGCAACATGGTGCCACCTCACACCCTCAGTGGAAGATGGGCCCCCAGACATCAACGGGAACAAAAGAGAGAAACGAGAGGAGCCATTTGCCGAGCATTCAGCTGCTCGGGAGGCTATGATTTATCTGGGTTTAAATCTCTGCTTCCGAACCCTAATACGAACGTCAGCCCTCTAGCTCCCCAAGCATCGCACATGGAGTCTAAATCAAATATACTGGACCCGTGTGCTGCTTCCTCTTCCCCTCTGCTACGCTCCGTACCTGTGTACAATATTTCCTGCGTCCACATTCCCAAGGTGTGCATGCATGTCTGACCTGTGGTGTGTTTGTTTCCTGAAACTGGGATCAATAAAGGACAACCCACCAGACAACCAATCCACAGGGAAGGTGGATCCATAAATATCTCATATGTCCAGCTGAGCCAGACTGTCCGCACCGTGAACTGCATTAACTGATCTCACACATCCAGGATGTGTAGAATAAAGTGCTCTCCCCATGTTACTCATCTTCCCATTGATCATATGAATGTGTGAATTGTTTCTGAGCCCGTATTGAATGGATGTGTTTATTGTTTCTTTATCAGTGTCAAACAGATGAGGATGAAGAGCCATGAGCCTCCAAGGTTGTACAAGTGATCTGTTACTAGCAGTATTTAACCTGCAGACGCTCAGGTTCGGGCCTACACTACAGTATGTGACTGTAATGAGAAACACGTTGCAGCCTGGTCCATAGTCTCCTTTAATTAGCTCTTTTGAGCTCCTGCAGAAAAGGAATCACATGAGAGAATGGACCTGTCATTCAAAACTCCACCTAAGACATGACCTGTCGGTTCTGTAGCTCTTATCTAGGGGATAAATCAAGCGGCATCATCACATTTCTTGGTCTGTTAAAGCTCCTGGATGACCCCCCCCCCCCCCCCGTCTGCTCGCTGTAGGATTTATCTTTTTAATATATCCACAATAAACCAAGAAGACGGTCTTCCTGTTCACCTCAAATGTAATGTGGATTATTTCCAGGCACATCTCTGGATGGTAATGTAAGTGGATATGGAAAAAACATGATCACGACCAGATTTAGGGCCTACTTTTTTCTGAATGCGGCCTGTGATGAGATGTTACCAAGAAGGTGATGCAAGATAACTCAGCAAAGCTGAGTTACATCAATACAGTCAGCACATGAACCATTTGTGCAAACAAATTCCTTGAGGCTGACATCAAACGTCCAACCACATGTCTGCCTGCGCTTGTGAGGAAGTCAGAATGGAAATCCCCCTCCTCCCTCCCTCAGTCCCTCTTAAATAAGTTTGTGGTTAGCATCCTTTTTTTTCCTCCTCATTTTAATCCAAGAGAAGTGCTGCAGATGAAAGCAGAGTAATGCTGCTAATGTGTGCGATAGTCACAGCCACATGAACCCACCACAATAAATTAAAGACCACAGGCGTTCATCTTGGCCTCATGTGACCAAACCCCCCAGATACAAACAGACATACAGTCCCACAGTCGCACATTGTCCTCCAACGCCCTCCAAACCAGAAGCAGCCAGCAGGCAGGCGCCCACATTACCCACTGCAGACCTATCTGGCTGTGGAGATAAAACCATACTGTAAACACAACATTTGACTCATCTCTGAGACATGATTGGGAAGCTGAGTGATGAGGGAAACCTAATAGCTCTGCTGCACTGGAGGATATTCTCTGAGTGAGTGACCTGTAGCTTATACAACAAAGTTTAAATTACTTAAACATTTGAGTGAGGTATGGCTAAACCTCCTGAGCCATACGGTACGACTCTGCTCTTCATATGTGGTCTTGCTTTAATGTGAATCTGACATGTGTGACATGAAGACATATGATTTGAATAAGTCAGAACTCTTCACACTTTATATCATGCACATGCACCATGTATATGTTCACTTTAAACATGTGCTTTTTCTGCACACACACACACACCCACGCACACACGCACGCACACTGACAGACAATTTATTTGCTCTCTCTCTCTCCCTTTCACACACACACTCACACACACGGCACCCATAAAATTCAGATGTCTCCACACTCCATCCTTTGTGAGACCTTATTGTCCTGGTTATTACCCTGGGTATTGTTACAGAGAATTGGTATGCTTATCAAGGCCTGTAGTCTAAAGTTGATACGACACTGGCCTGGCAGCTTCATTAAGATTGATATCCTGCCGCAGCACACCCAGATGAGCTGATCTAGGACATGGGAGGGAGCAGCCGAGCAGAGTTAGAGAGAGAGTTAGAGAAAGGTAGAAAGAATGAGAGAGTGGGAAAGAGAAAGGGACTGCAGGTCCAACCTCCCAAGTAGCTCAATTGCCATCTATTGAGCCACTTGAGCTGAAGAGAGGGACCAGGCGTGCATACCTCTCTTTTAAGGGGACGCTCCCCCTGTAACCTCACCCTGCCAGTCATAAATTACCTTCCCTGGCTCAGCCCTTTCACAGTGAATGCACAGAAGGCCCCTATAGCCTCTCTATGAGCAATTAAGGCCTAAATAGGATGGTATCAAACCACGCTGACCTCATCCAACCTCTCCTGTCATTGTCACCTCCTAAAAGGTCCCCTCCACTTTGTCCCCTGAGTGCTACTGCTCTCAGTGTGCACGGTGCAGGCAGAGTACATTTTACTGGCCACTGGCCCGTTTCAGAGTTTTATCCGGAGCAATATAAACAAGGTCAAAGGTCAGCTGGACTGGAAGTTTTTCTTTTGTATGTTTTTGAGCAATGTTTAAAGCTGCTTAAATGCAGGCGAGTCCTCCCTAAATGTGCTAAACTCCGCCGTGTCGTTACACGAGCTCTGTGACAACACTGCTGTCTCACTCAACAGATTATTTTCAGCTGATGGCCTTTCTCGCCATCCTATCATCTGGGCCACATTCACTCGGTGTAGCCAACTGGAAAGAAACTTGTGCTTTATGAGAAATCCCAAGTGCTAAATTCAGCCTGTATAGGTCAGGGAAGATTGCAGTGTGTACATTAACCGAGCACAGTGGCGTGTCTAATTTGCTGCGGTGGACAAAACAAAGGCTTTCATTGATATCTCTGTATCGAGTCAACCCTGGATTCAGCGGATAGCCCTGGTTTCCACTGGCCAGACCTAATGATTTATTGCACCACTGACTAGCCGGCACACTATCTGACTGGCAAGGCTGGGGCCCATTAAAAGGCATATATTTTTAATCACTGTTTACCATGTCAATAGCAATGCTAATCACTTCTAAGGTGTGTTAATATTCCAGCGGTGGGTGAGGAGGCCCGATAAACAAGAACGAGTCTTTCTGGTGCGTTTTTTTTTTTTAATCTTAATAAAAAATGGCGTTGAGTCAAGCATTACTTCTAAAGCTGTCGTTTCACCTTTAAGGACCTTCATTAAAGAAAGGAGCCCCAAATGTGAGCCACTGAGTAAACATCTGTTATTGAAAGACATAACCAATGTACGGCGTTCTCCTTGTCATGACTGCGTATATCAGGTTTAAATGGGCGGGGTGCCTTTCAGGAAATGATAAGAGCAACAGAGTGGGTTGAAATGAAATTCTTTTCATTAAGATAATCGTATGCGGACACCTGTTTAACGCCAGCAATGACTTGTAATGGTGTTATCCTTTATTGTCTCTCGTATCAGCGCAACATTATGACCAAAACACCACTCTTGTCCCAGTGCTTCACAACCGTTATGCGCTTCAGATGCTTTTCATGATGTTACATTTTTCCCAGCAGCTTGAGGAGAATGGGATGACGTGACAGAGAGTTTAATGTGCGTGTGGTGAAATGTCAAGCTCTATCAAGCCCACTGCCCAGCGCAGTGCACACAGAGTAGTAGTATTATGGAAGTGGGGCAGTTGCAGCAGGCCCCTCTGATGGCCTATAGAGTGCTCCCTATATGCACACAGAGTCATTGGGCAGATGTGACCTCGCCAGCACACAGAGGCTCTTTGTGTCCGAGGGATTTAGAGTCCCCTGGGCCTCCTGACTCTAAACATTAACAGACCTACTGCAGAAGGAGAGAGACACAGAGAGAGAGAGACCCTTACTCTGCTGACATGCAACATTAACTGGGACCAACTCTCTCTCCATACTTAAAATATCAGGAGGGAAGGCCATATATATATACGGATGCATGCAAAGGCGCATGTGGTAGGTTGACGCAGGGGAAAGGTCTAAGCTCAGGCGCCCACTAATGAGGTGAAGCGGTGTACTTAGTGAAAATATATCAGTTACTGGACTGAGGACATGTAGTATTTATGTGGCTCTTCACTCTTGTTTACATGCAATAAAGGCAAAGTCTCAAAGCACTCCACTTAGAGGACTCCAGCACAGGCTCTGCTCATTTCATTTTTACGCTGCAACATGAGCAGAGGTCACCGTCCTTAGCACACTTCAACTCATCTTCCATGATGTGACTGTTGTCTTGTTACTGGGATGTGTTTGCAAGACATGTCCCTCGCCACCCTGTTTTAAAAAGGAGCGCTTTAAATAAAGGACCTAATTATCTGTCAAGGATTGATGTTATGAGCCTGACGTACATGAACTTATCTGGATTCTTGGTGCTTTCTTTCCTCTCTGTAATAGTGTGATTACTCACCACTGTAGTTAAAGCTGCCTTGCGATTCACTGATATTCTCGTCATTTTTGCTAATAATAATGATACAACATTTGCATAAAGGAAATGAAACAGGTTACATTTGCATATATTAAACATTTATATGTATGCATATAATGTGTTTGCTCATTTCAGGAAACTAGGCAAGATAATAGTAAGACTAAGACAGGAAATAGAAGGAGCACAAATCCACAGTAAATATTGGCCTTCGTTATCTGCCATCCCCTCAGACAGGAGGCTGTATCATTTTTCAGCAAAGAGCCCCCTGTTCTTGAGGAGTAGGCCAGGCCTTGCTTTATTAAATTATCTCCCTTGCTTCGCAAATACAATTTCCTGCATAAATCACTCAAATGATCCTTCAGACTGTCAGGTCCAAGAGAGTGTTTTCTTTCCTATCTGCCTCCGACCAGGTTATGCAAATCCCCACCGCTGTGTGTTCGATATCTATTGAGATGCTTCAATTGTCTGCATTTGGCCCTAAATCCTTAGCTTGTCCCCATATTATTCTACTGCCTTTGATAAAAGTGACACTAAGCATCAAGCCATCACCAAGTCAGTAATCCATTACCAAAAAAGAGCATGCCAATTTAACTAAGCCAGAAACACTGACCCTGCAACCTTGACCTTGTAAACATTACAATGGGGGGAGGCCACAGTTTGTGCATTGGAGATCTGCTTGGTGGAGCACTGGGAAAGGCTTATTATGGCCCCTAAGCTGGGGCTGAATTCAATCACATTGGAAAGGGACTGAACAGAGAAATCTTTACAAGGGGTCAGCTTGGTTTAAGACCCCAATACGGAAATACATAACTGCACCAAGTCGGCCAAAAAGCAGTTCGCATTATCATCCTCCCTCCAGCTAGCCAGCCAGCAGCCTAATTCTGAAGGATAAACATCTGTAATGCATTGGCTCAAATGGGAGCCAGCTTAGGGTGACTTCAGCTTGATCCCGGACAGCTGTTTGGGGAGCAGCTATGGCCTGACTGCACAGGGGGTCTTGGTGGATGTCCTGAAAAGGGACCTCCAAAAATCTAAAGAGACAAAGGAATCTCCTGAACAATGTTCTTGCTGATACAATGGTGGAGCACAGGGTGGAAGGGGCAAAGGAGCACTGCCTATTCTGGGACATGAATGACCAGCGCATTCCTCTCCAGTCGCCGAGCAGTGAGCGCAGTGACCAAGAGTGACAAGTCTTTACACTGCTTTGTTGACACTCTGTGTGCTTGACCAATACACTCCTTCTGTTCCGTCTCTCACCCTCCCCTATCTCCCCTTTACCTCTTTCTGCTTCCTTCCTCCTTCGCCTCTAATTCTGCATCTGCACTTCTGTTGGTTTATTTTGTTTCTGCGTGGGCAGCCTAGAGTCCACTCAGCACTGTCAGTCCAGGCGCATATTGCTTATATTCAGAATAAAACATGGTAGGACACATGCACGTAAATACTGGTTGGGGTCAGGTCACCACGTAGCATTACTGACACACATTTGGAACACATGTTTGTTCTCCATGTAAGCCACACATCAGGCCTTTGACAAGTGAAATGGGCGAATATAACATATGGGACAGTATCAAGGGTTCATATGGAGGACAGGGAATTACAGGCTTCCTTCCTCTCTCATACACCCTCTCTCTCCCTGAGTCTTGCTCATAGACACACACACACACACACACACACACACACACACACACACACACACACACATAGGAGGGATCCCTGGACTGCTCAAAAAAATCCCCAAATCCCAGAGACTGATACCCAAATGTAAAAAGCCAATCCCTGATTAAATTTAAAGTTCTGATAAAGTTGGGTGGTTGCAGTGTACCTGTAAGGAATTAACCTAGAATCAACAGGGAGATGTGAAGCCAGGACCATACAGCAGTTCAAGGCACTGATTGGCAAAGAAATTAAAAGTTATATCTGTCTGTGTGGGCACCTGGTGATGTTTTAAAACAGGAAAACACATAACCTCTTGGATTAAGTCAAGAAACAGCCACTTGCACTTGTCGGGATTAGTTAGACTGAGGGTGTTATGAAAGAAGAATGCATCAAGAACAGTGTGTGGATCAGGACAGGAAATGGTAAAAGAAAGGTTATTTCATATTTGAAATGATAAAAAAACATGATATAGCGTAAAACATTAGGCTAGTAGGTTGCAGGCTATTCAAATCTCACTATTCTAGGTTAGTCTGCTGTGTGTCGGGTGAGGGATAGAGCAAGCTAAAGGAGGATGAAATCACTGAGGGGATGTAGTGGTGAAATAAAAGGTGGGTAAACTATAAATGTCCACTGGCTAAACTGTCCGGGGTTAAGTAAGGATAAACTCATAAAAAGGTGAGTAAAGCCTAATGTTGCATTTGAAAGAGGTGGGTAAACTACACTACATCCAGGATAATAGAATCAACGGGACCAATGCAAATATCAACAGACACATTACACTCAGAAAAGAGCTGGCTGTTTGATTGGGCGTCTTCATGAATGTCTCATCTCTACAGCTGAATCCCATCCAGTCAGAGAGCTAACATCACGTGGACAGGCTGGCAAATGTTGACAGTTTGCCATTTCTTTTAGGTAATTTAAGGTTTGGCTGGAGTCAGTGGCCAAAGCCGGTTCGTTCAGCATATGGAAGTCTGTCTTTTCCTATGTTCTATTTTCAGTTGTTGATCGTAGTTAATTTAAATGGCATGTTTTGGGACTCCTGTGTGGACTGACAGACTGCGATTGATCAGCAACGGGTTCAACTGAACCTGGTCCAAAAATGTGTGATTCTTTTATGGCAGTTGCTGGAAACAGGACAACAATCATTAATCTGGGCTCTTTAAATACAATGGCCTGATTGCAGGGGCTGTATGATGATAAGTTTGTTTTGAATGGGGTAGCAAAACCATAACTCTGCTGCCCCTAATCAAATAATGGGGTTGCATTTGCTCCACTAGCTCCATTGCTCAGGCACCCTTCGTCTGTCTGATTAAAACTTGAGTGCATTTTCTTGGGTGAGAGGCCTTGATGTTGTCATCTCCAAGCCACTGATTTTCAAGAGAGTGACAGGGGGAAACAAAGCTAAGCAGTGCATAGTTTTGGAGCTTGTTGTGTGTGAATAGCTTCTACCCCTTAATTGACTGGGTAAGGCCCGTGTTAAGTCCCACAGAGTTTCAGCATCAGCGGATCCACACCTGTGACAGCAGCGCAAGAATGGCGGGGCTCATTAAAAACTTGATTCAGATCTTCAGCAGGAACCCTGTTGAGTCGCTTTAAAGCAACACGCTCATCGGAATGATAGGTGGCAAATACAGTAGCGGGGGAAAATTGGACTTGAAAAGAAATGTCTGTCTCTCCATTTTTTAAAGCCTTCCTCTTAATAACCTGTTTTCCTTTGTACTCTCAAACAAAATGGCTTCTATAGTCGTACACGGGGCCTTTGAAGGTGAGCCGTGACTGGCATACACGGATGTCTTCTTGTAGGGCCTTAATTTGATGCTTGAGCACTGCTGAAACTCCCTTATGTGTCTGTTGTCTCCTTTTGAAAAGAGTAGACTTTCACTTGAGTTAAAGTAAACTGCATCAATTTTTCATGTACCTGTCCTAAAGATAGGCACTGCACTTTCCAACTCCAAAAGGGTGTTTCACACCGTACCCTGTGAACTGGATTCTGCAGCTGATGTCTGACCTTGTAACTCTGCCTGTCAATGAGGGAAGTGGCTCCGGAGAAGGGTTGAGGTGGTGTACGGTGGCGTGGTGTACAAGCAGCAAAAATGAATTCAGTAAAGCGTATTACTCTGGTGATGAGAGATGTTCTGGTAAATTATGACACAAAGCATAATTCATGTGATAAAAAGAGGGAAATATTGCATAGATGGAGCAGATTATTGGTTTGAAGGCGCGTACCTCCAGGCTATGAATATCTGAACTACCTAGTGGAAGAGATAATAAGCACCATCTTAATGGTTTATGAATCTCATTTGATTTATGGTTATTAACCATCGGAGAATTATAGTGGTGCTGTATTGATGGACGGGGGGGTATTTCAGGATAGAGCTCATGTGATTGAAATAGTACGGCCTGCCAGCTTACACGCAGACATGGTAGGCAGCCATGGTTAGTTAGACGCTGAATTGTAGAATAACCTGACCTACAAAACTTCAGCTTTTAGTTCTATTCCTGACGATGTTTCAACTGGTAAAAAAAAAAAAAAACTATACCCAACTAACAAGTAGCTCCAAGCCACTCATCAGTTCTTCGATTTTTTATTGTTAGTGATGCCAGAAGTAGAAGTAAAAACGGGGGGAGGGACAGGAAAAAAGAGAAGGTTTTATCCAGGGGACCGACACCATTCCCGTCCCGCACACGCCTCCAAGCGAGCACATCCCCTTGTCGATCCCCTTCCCCACAAAAAAAAGAGCATCAATAAAAGAACTGTGGCGCAGATTGGAGAAGGCATGAGCAGATTTTCAATGGGATTTCAGGAGAAGGCACAAGGGGCAGAAATCTTTTGCTTTTGTCTGCCGTTCAAATGGGTCTGATGAGCCTCGAGCTGGAGGCTCTGCTTGTCATAGAGGTCCTGATCTCTTGTGAGAATTGATTTCCATCATTTGGGGGGAGCAGTACAGACTGGGGGTATATTCCTGCCTGGGAGAGCAAGATAAGGGCCAAATGAACTGAGACCAACTTACTGTACAAGAAAAAACAAAAAAAAGGCCTGAAAAAGCCAAAGAGAAGGTGGTGTGAGAAAAAAAGAAAACAAAAACAAAAAGATGTTAAGTCGTCTCACAGTCCATTCGCAAATGTTAGATTAGTTTCCAAAGAGTAGGAAGCCCTGTCCTGTTGTGACGTTTTCTCTCTGCCAAGCATTTCATCTGATTATGAGTACTTTGCAATCTGCGACAGCATGATTGATGCTCCACTTTCATGAGGGGAATTTTAACAGCACCTCTTCAGCGCTCAATGCGCACCCAATTATGCGTCTGAGCTGGTAACCTTGAATTTATGTCACCATGGCAACAAAACCCCCGGTCATGCATTATGGATTATCATTGAAATTCTACACCCCTACCTAACATAATGAGAGCCCAGGACTTAATCAAATCAGCCCATTCTGTGTGACACAAAGTGAAGAAGGAGCTCTCATTGTATTGGGGTTGAGGCTGGGAGAAGCCAGCCAAGCAAGCAAGCAAGCAAGCAGGCAGGCAGGCAGGCAGGCAGGCAGGCAGACAGGCAGGCAGGCAGGCAGGCGGGCGGGTGGCAGACTGGGCTGTGACGGCCCCAGCAGCTGCAGGGCTAGCAGCCTGATAGATGGCTCCCATATACATCAGTGAACATATAGACAGATGGCCCTCAATGCCTGGAATTTCCAACCCAGGAAGCAGCTGTTCAGCCTAACCTCTGCTGTCCGTCTCACCTTGTTGTCATGGAACATTGAGCAGGGAAGGAGAATGTGGATGGTGACATGGTGCGGAGTGCGGCGGAGCACCATAGAGCTTCGGGGTTGGGACAGGGGAAGGGGCTTGAGCAGGGGCCGAGGCAGGGCTCGCTGATATACATTAGGTGGCACTTTCTCTTTCTCTCCCCTTTCTAGACGCCCTGTCTGACTTTTTTTTTTTTCCTCCATAGTTTTTATTTTGCAGGTAGCTGAGGATGTAGCATTGGGGTGGCATTCTCGCTTTCTTGCTCATGGCCACATAAATAGAGGTGGAAGCCTAAAATGATTCAATCCTCCTCTCTCTTTCTCTGTCTCTCTGTCTATCACATGGATGACATAATTGTTGTAAATCACTGCGCTGAATTTAATGCAATCTATTTTTCATCTCCTCCCTGGCTTCTCCCCCTTCACGACTGCAGGCCCAGCCTGAGCTCTTACATAAAATATTGATTGCTCTTGTGTATTTCTCTCATTGTATGTAAGCATTTTTATTAGCTAACGGGCGAGCAGAGGAAACCAGTATTAGCCCCCCTTCTCTCACTCTCTATAAAAACTTTTAATAGCTCAGCAGATTTTTGTTTCTCTCTGTTTGGTTTCCCTGCATCATCCCTGTGCACGACTGAGAAGCCTCAAGAGTTCAACAAGGGAATACTGGAACTGGAATACAGGAAATAAAAAAAAAAAAAACAGGCTCTTCTCATGCAGTGCTCAAGCAATTATAGATGCAAAGGTCTATGGGGTCTTAAAATAGTAAGTTCTTTTGTGGGAAGTATGGTTTTAGTAGACTCCCATCTGAATAATAAATAACAACATTCTAGACATGCAGTTGGGCAAACATGTCCAAACACACAAATTTATTATGACCCACATGTAATTCACTGGTCCTATTTCAATGTAGTAGTTGGTTAACCAAGCATATTTTGTCAAATAATTAGCCAGTTTTATTGTTAGCTATCCTTAATGTAACTAACCATCAACATGTGTTTTTTTAACCTTCCCAGAAATGCCCAGGAAAACTTTTAAAAAGGAGTCTGCCAGGAATTAGAAAAGAAAAGCTTCAAAAGTGCAGACACATGATTCATATCGACTTTGCTTGGATTTAATGTTTTGGCCACAGCCATATGTCACTGGGAGGAGCATTCTACTAAACAGTTAATTTGCATAACTGTTCATAGGCTCTTTTCCAAAACAATCATGACAGTTTTCAGGATGCTCTGTCACTGGAAAAAAGGGGAATGCAAGGCTTGGATGTTTATTGAATCTATAACAGCCGCTTTTTGGAAGCAAAACAAAGTCTACTGCAGGCACTCAGGCATATCAAATTTATTCCGAGCACAGCAGTGAAAGGGGACAGTCTATCGGCATCAGAATACTAATATCCGATATTCTATGTAAAAAAGAAACAAAGAAAAAGTGTTTTAAAATAATCGAAAAAAGTTTATGTAAAACAAATGGGAATTCAGTAATTCATCTACACCGCAGGTCCTCCGCAGCTGTCTAACACATCTGCATATTTCCAATAAACATAACAGGGTAATAAATGTTATTTCCTCTAAAGTAAGCGCATCCCAAGTGGAGGTGTCATCTAAAATGTATTTGTGATGTGCTTGATGAAGCCTGCTCATCCCCCTGTAATGACACCCCAGCCTCTCTCATGTGTTATGCATCACATCTTGTTACCATCTTCTTCTGAGCATGGCTGTCATCATGCGTCTTCTTAGGCCCCTCCGGAAGCATGGCATCAGCTAAGGGATACATGGCGAAGGCAGGGGAGGGGAGCGCCGTTATTAGATGCTTCTTCAACTTCTCAAACTCCAAAAGGTGTCATTCTCATCTATATTTGCTGATGCCACCTTTTTCCTCGCGCCAGACTGATTCATTACGGCGCAGAAAGGAGACAGTGGAATAAGTGAAGGAGTAGGTGTGAGGCCATTCTCACAATACATTATTGATGCTGTATTTTTGTTATTAGAACATCTCTCCTGCATTATGCATATCAAGTTCATGGAGAGTATCATCGTTTACCAACTCTATAAGTATGAGAGCATTTCAGCCTCTACTTGAACCTGCTGTATGTGGAACATATAGGAGGTACTTGCACGGCACGTTTTTGTTTCTGTGAAAATCCATATTTCTTATTGAAAGCATTTCAGTGTCTCAGTGGCATTATGGTCTATTGTAATTGTAACATCTTCGGAGATGCTTTGTTTACTATACATGCTGCTTTTAAATCACAATCTAAAGCAAATCAGGTCAACCCAACATATTCATTCTGGATCACGCGAGGAAAATAAATAATTACATATAAATTATGCTTCTTAAGCAGTGCATGCATAATTGAAAAAAAAAGGAACATAACCATGGATTGAGGGATACACTCAGGTCTAAAATAATGGCCGGATGCATTTATGGCACAAATGCTCACAGACAGCTTCTTATTGTGGATCCTCCAGAGGCTAAATCGTTCTGTGTGCACAATTATCGATGCATGTTCACCATGAAGACACAGAAAAGCATCCACAGATCATACATCACTGAAAAGTTACTTTTGCACTTCCTCTTCATTAATCACCAAGAGGAAGATTGAATCTTTATAGAAGAACTGTTACAAACTAATGACTTTGCCTCCCTTTGTAACCTTCCTCTGACAGCTATACTATTGGGTTACAAGGAGAGTCACACTAGTGCAGTCCCCACTGCCTCATTTGCATAGAATTAATGATGCATGCATATGCAAATGAGCATTTTAAACAATGTTGATTACTGCCTATGTATTCATAGGCCAACAGTCACACATGTCTGACATGCCACTTCTGCATGTAATTTGCACCACGGTAAAGGGCAACTGGTACTGTCTCTCACGTAGGCTCATCATGGCTGCAGGCAGCGGTGATAAATGCTTTATCTGTGTCTTGACTGATGTTTATTTATTGGTCTGAATCTCTCTTCTGAGATGTGACCATATCATTGATAATGTCAACAGAGCAGGATTAGCTGTGTTGTGCAGGGAAATGTAAGATTTGTATTAAATTCAAGGCTGCCTGAATGTCAGCAACACTTCACAGGTTCCACATATAGTACATGTGTTCTCCAAGTATAAGACTAATCCTTCACCAGTGTCCACTGTGTACAGTCCACTGCTCAAAGACACACAATTACAAAGGCTTTCACTTCCTGGAGACTTATCCGAACCATAAGCCCAAGTCTTCACCTTAAAATCTGTTAAAAATGTGGGGACTCGTCTTCCTTATGAGGACTTGTGTCCCCACAAGTGTGCAAACAGATTTATGTCCCCACAACATGAGTAATACATGTCTGCACACACACAGACACATCGACACACACAATATCCTTTTAAATCTGCAACAGTTTTTTTTTTCTCCTTTAAGACAAGATGAGTCAAGACGGGCTCTTGTTTTAGACCCCAGATGTTCTCAACCGTCTGAGCCTGTGGATACATCATAGCATGCTTTCATCCAGCTCCTGGCCTGCTGAGGCCCACAGAGGCCCGTGGAAGCCATCCAGACCAGCCCTCTCATTTGGTTAAGGGCTCTTCAGTTGTAGGCCAACAGCACTGAGAGCCTCTGCATGTCAATCCCTCCCCCTTGTCTTCCCTCCTCCCCCCTCGGGTCAGCCCTGTGCTTTGATTGTTGCATTTCTAATATCTGCATGTCGTGCTATGACTTACCACTGCCCTGAAGCAACAGTCAAGAGTAGGGAATGGCTTTAAAAGAGATGAGAGAGGAGAAAACTTTCATAGTGAAAAAGTGGGTGATTATGATTGTGACAATTGGCCACCAAGACAAAAAAAAATGGGTGGTTACTCTGAAATATTCAGGAGGTCTGTTGTAATGTTTATTATGGGAAGGAATTTGCTCTTTTGAAGTCTTATTTTCCCTTTACAATCAGGGTCACAACCCCTGCTTTTACAAGGTTCCATTTCAACACGTATCACACTTTATTGTGTCAATATTTACGATCCACTTGTAACCTACATTCACATTATATCAGCGCTGTGCCACAATTTGCATTTATGGACTTAGCCTAAATAGCCTATTTCACTTGTATATGTTCTTGCAAAGGTACCTCCAAAGTCATGAGTATTTTTATAATGCATGGGCTCACGAGCTTTTGTGTACAGCCCATTTCTTGTATGGGCTGACTCCTATAAAAAACAGTATTAGAATCAATATACTAATGTATTTTTTCTTCAATTTTTTATTTCATTTCTTCAGCCTGACACAAAATGGTAATGAATGCTCAGGGGATGTTTACCCCATTTAGATTTCATAGAACTTGGTGTCTGCATTGATTAATGTGCGCCTAACCTATGTTTTCATTATGAGAGGAGGAGGTGGGTGCGCGTGTGTGTATTTGTGTGTGAGTGTGTCTGTTTGTGTGCAGGATGGGGGGTTATATTTTGGGGTGGTATGATTGAAACCCCCCATGCCTCCATGTGGAGGTAATGAACCTGAAGACAAGCAGCGGCTAGCCTGAAATTTCATGCATTGAGAGAGCGTCAGGGCATACATAAGGCTGGCTTGGTCATTTGTTATCGTTAATCTTTACATTTATGGCTGCAAATATGTTATTAGGAGGCGTGTCCTGAGTATTTCACTTTGATTGGGCTGTGCTCTATGACATATTGATCAGTTGAGTCGGAGAAGGGACGGGCATAAGGCCAGAGTGACCGAGACCTTGACTTTGGCAAAAGTCAGGGGCATAACCGTGAATGTCTGGCTTATATTCAGCATCCCTGGTAATTTCCCTTTGTAGGGGAATGAAGGGCGCGTAAAGACCATCGCATTTAGACCCGCCACGAGCTGGCTGGGTGAGTAAGTGACAGCATACACGGAAACCAAGATGGGGTCCGGCAATGACCAGCAGCCTCCTCCGGATTACATTCCAGGAAATCCTATCCATCTTCATTCAAGCATTTCAGTGCTCAGTGAAATGGTGTGGTAGGGTGGACCACATTCAGATTGGTTCTGTGTGTTTGTGTGTGTACGTGTGTGTGTGTGTGTGTGTATGCATAAGTCATATCCAGACTTCACCAGCTATTCCAAGCTGTCCTATTTTGGATAGTTCTTAACATGCATGCTCACACCCCTCCATTGGCTGCTGAATTGAGCCCTAATAAGCTGACATGATTCCGGTATTAATCATCCATGGAAATTTTTATTGGTGAGCAGCGACTTGCCAGGGGTCAAAGCCTTGCATAATCCTCCATACAGCTCATGTCTGCCGCCGCCCGGAAACGACAGGGCCCGGATCTCAATCAATTATATAGGAGTCTGAAGCTATAGCAGCACTTGCTAGTTGCTAGTTCAAGCAGCAAATCCCATGATAAAACCAACAGCAACCTATCACACGCGAAAAGAAAAATGTGAGAGTTAGTTTATTAATGAAGCACGTCTCGCTCACCTATTTATGCAGTGGCATTGCTCGCACCATATCCGTCTTTGCATGTCAGAAAACAATATGCCATTAGTCATATGAAAATTCAGGGATGGAAAATTTCCAATTCATGAAAAAGGTTCCATATATACATGCACAGATACATTTGGGGGCAATGTTGTGGAACTCACTGATCAGTGTCTGATGAAGGTAACATTTCTCTCTGTCTGCAGTTAGACTAATGTGAAGGGGAAAGCCATTTGGCACACTGCACCGGGTGACATTTGTGAAGATTTAGTGATTTGTGGAGAAAGACAATTGCACTAGATTGTGTGTGAATCAGCATTGCTCCACCAGGTGATGTCATGCTTGTAGTCACTAAGCTGCTTTGAGGCTCACATGCAGAATGTGCTTTGTAATTGTGGAATGTGTTTAATCCAAGCCCTGAAATGCTTTGTAATGCAGATATACATCACTCGCACACATTTTTGAGACAGAGCTTTCTCTGAATTTGGGACTTTTCCCTGCAGTCACTTGATGATTCATGATTGCTCATGTCTTGAGCTACTTTCACCCATCAGCAAACCAAAAAAAAAAAAAAAAGTACACAAATAATCTAATAATAAATCACAAAACAGTAGAAGTAAATTAGGAACAATTCAATTTCAGACCTGACAGAAAGGAGGACTGTGTAGTGGTGCATGTGATGAGCCGAGTGCTTTCCAGCCACAGCATTTGGAAGATGACAACATATTTTACCAGTTTAAAATGAGGATTAAGTTAGGCTTTGACCCGGCTACCAGCAGTCACAACTGCAAGCCATATTTTATGCTAATAAAAGTTCATTTTTTTAATTTAAAAGTGGTGATGTGTATACATATATATAAATAAATTATCATGCTAAAATGTCATCAAGATTAATGGAAAGACCAACAGACACTGCATTTATGGAAATTACAATCTTACTCTTTGTACACCGCGGTCCCTGCTAATGGATTTTATGCACCTTTATGGCAGAAAGCCATGGCACCCAGAGAATAGAGATCAGGTAGAAATGTGTAGGTCATTATGCATCTGGACTCCCAACCTTCCTCTCTCCTTAGCCCACTGCCCAGCTCCAGGCTGTAAATTAGAAGGACAAGTTGTGTGCGACGATCACTGTTTATTGCTCTGTTTAAATTCACCCTCCAATCGGAACAACACATTACGGGGTGTAGCTTTACAAAAAAAAAGAAGGTGGCATTTAATATAAATGATCTGGTGTTGATTGTGATGGATATACTACGTGGAGACACCTTGCCTTCAAGGGCATAAGGGGGATAAGCTATCATTTTCTTCCTCTTACGCATGAAGGGAAGAATGACGGAGGGTCCAATGTCATCTCAGTGTCTACAATAACACACCGCAACTCACAGAACAACACACATGCAACAACAATTTGTTTTTTACAGCCTACATGAATCTTTCGACATAGTTTGCATGTTCTTGTTTTGATTGTACAATGAAATCAAAGCATGTGCCGGACTGAAAAGCCACCTTTTCAAGAGTTCTCTCCTTGGCTGCTCTCTGCAAAAATGGCCCCCATTCGTTTGAGTGCAACAGCAAACAACAGGCCCCTCGCTCTGCAGGTGAGTGGGTGACCTTCCGTCACATATTTTGCTGAAGCCACGGCAAGTTTTAGTCTGTTTTACCCACTTTCACCTTTGCTGATATTTCAATAAATAGAGCCAAAGTGACCCAGCTTTATAAACCTGTGCTCAGCATAATAAGCCTATGTTACGATTAATGAGATACCCAGGGCATTATTTGTTATCTTATATATCTTATTGATTGCATTGTCTTTCATCTTTGCAGCCACGCACTCTCTCTCTCTGTCTCTTTGACTCTCTCCACCAACTCTCTTTCCACCCTCTGGCTGTCTGTTTTGCTCTCTCTCTCTGTCTCGCTCACTCGTTCTCCCCCCTGAGTCCACTGTTCTTGGTTATATGGGAGTTGTTGAAGGTTGAATAGTCATGGCATGCAAAGTGCAAGCTTGTATAACTACGCTTCCATTACCTGCAGCGTGTGTGTGCTAATAAGTCATCTTAAGTCAATGACCCATATATATCAAGCTTCTTAGAGTAGCGATCCAGGATCACTGGCCATGCAGGTCCCCTTAACCATCTTATTTATAACAGACTTCAAAGGCTCAACTCACTCTCGATCAGGGCTCCCACTTTTAGATGTCTGGTAAAAACCAACCGGCTGCAGGGGAATTGAGAGTCACACACACACATGAATATACATGCACACACAACACACGCACACACATGCACACCCCCCCGTACAAACAGTGCCTTAAGTGTTGATTGACCTCGTCTCAGTGCCAGGATATGAGAGTGACGCCTGCAGGAAGCTGGACAGCCGCATTTTGTTTGATCACATCCAGCAGCGCGGCCACTGGCAAATTTCAAATGCTGCTCATTTGTTGAAGGAAAGCTCCGCTGCTTAATGGAGGCAGAGAGGATTGGAAGTGACACAGCATAAACAGGAACTGTCAAACAATTAAACAGTGTAAACAGCACAGATGAGCCACTGATGAATCTGGCTGTCGGAAGCCATTTAGCGAGGCTAAGCCAAGTCGCCTGAAAGGTGCTTGTATCTGTCTGTCCTCTCATCTGTGACAGTTTCTCACACTGAGTTAGACAGATACTTTCAAGTATTTGTATGAATGCCATAGCTTGCAATGTGTAGGACTGTTTTAACATTAAAGTGTATTCTATAACTTACTGTACAAGTAAAGCTGAAATTGTTGCGTGTTTGCTCAGATGACGCCTTTTGAAGAAGCTTGGCTGGTGGAGCCTGGGAATTTGGGGATATGCAACGTAAGCACTATTACTAAGGCTATTAACCTTGACACTATTATGCAAAGTGGAGAAGAATGACACTGAATGGAAAAAAAAAGACTTCTCATAATAGAAAAATTACTGGAAAAGCCGTGAGCAAGTAAGAGTTCTTTGAGTGAAACAGAGAGAAAAGGGAAGAAGGAGAAAAGTATTGTCGATAGCAGAATAATTCCAATGAAGCAATGAATATTAATGCAGAGGTGCGAGCTTTCTTTGTGTGTGCCTGAAATTCTGTTGTATGTTTATGATAAATGAGCGCTCCTTCCCTATCATGTCAGGGTCCCTTGACCGACAAATCGCAGGCTAATGACAATGGCTAAAACATATGGTAATGGCCCTTCACAATGCTCTGCTATCAATGACACCTAGAACCTGCAGGGCAACTATTCATGTAAACCATACAGTCATCTTCATATTTAGTGTCTAGTGTGTATTGTTTAGGATGATGGAGTATCTGATTAGCATTATGTTTGCTGCTGCATTATTCACCGCGACCCATTGTGCCTCACTGAAAGAGAAGATGTCCGAAAGTATTTTAACACACAAAAACTAGTGAGAGGCAATTTTGGGACATTCTGTATTGGATTCCTTACAAAAGGTCTTTACATTGCATGTAAAATACATTATGTGAAGCCACCTAAAAAGCCACATCTTGAACATTATGGCACACACCGAGATTTCAAGCCTGGTCTCATTCCCAGGGGGTCAAATACCCATGTTTTGTCGTGCCCTTTGATGTCTTATAGGGACACACAAGGCATCTTTCAGCTTTTAGACAGACCGAGCTTTCATCTAACTTTAATGTCAACCCATCTGCAGCAGTATTAGACGCTTAGAGAAACGGCTCCAGCTGACGTAGTGCAACCCCGATTCCAAAAAAGTTAAACAAAAGTTGTTAATTTTCGGGCACAAGTACCTTGCGCGTCTGTATGAGACACCAAGGAGTGTGACAAAGTGGCAATGGTATTTGACAACCTGGGATGAGAATGTATTGGGGTTTCATGAGATTGGACATCTCCCCCAGCGTATTAAGATCATGTTCTCCAAACAGTATATCTCTCAAAGCTTGGGATTAATTTGTTAATCTTTTTTTTAATTCTACTTCAAATATCCAAGGACAGACCCCACACACATACACATGCATGCAATATCTCCCAAAACTCTCATCTATGCCCCATCTCCCAGTTGGCAGTGACCAGAATCTTGAATCCCCTCTTAGCTGTGTGTGAAATGTAGAATAGCTCTCCTCTCCCCTGTGCTAATCCAGGCCCGTCCATCCCCACAGCACTGGCCTGTGACAGATACAAAGTTACAAAGCCGCTAATCTCAGCGCCCCTGTAGCCCGGGGGTCAGTGGGGAGCTCCTCTGCCTAAGCAGGGCCATCCTGGGAGGCCACGGCAGCAGATAGCTAGGCCTCAGCCCTCAGCGTCAAGCCTTGCCTGTCGGATTAATGCACCTAGAGGGACATGGTGTTTCTGATGGGCCGCAGGCTCACAGGATCACAGGCTCACAACACACGGGACCTGTAGTTATTACAAGAGAGCGCTCGAGATGTGCGCTATCACACCGCTAGCGTCAAATAGGCAGGTACATTTCACAGGGATAAAGACCAATGGGGAGAGAGAGTCAACACAGCCAGACGGCGAGTCTTAGACGTAAGGATAAAATGAGTATGTTATGTTTACATGTTGAACTTGTAAGTGTCATTTTAGCTTGAGGCCAATTGAATAGTAGAGGAGAACTCCAATTGTACATTAGCAGAGAGAAACGTGTTCCTGTCCCTTCCCTGAAAGATGCAGCACTGCACTTATATGATGATGGAGAACTGATTCAATAATTAATGGTGATAACCATCATCAGCAGCCCAAATCGATTCTTATCTTTGCCTGTGTTGAGCAATGCTACATTTTTAATGTTCTTGTCATTTTGATTAAGATCATGTCATTGCCTTTGTCCTCACTTATAATGTGAGTCAGAGCTCCGAGAGCAGTTTTTGTGTTTAATTAGCCCGATCCAGCGCATAGCATCCTCAAGGCTATCACACAGATTCTTCGCTCAAAGAATGCATACACTTTAAAATGTAGAAATGGAATACTTCTTTGAATGGGTGGAATGTGTTAGGTTTGTTTGTTTGTTTGTTTGTTTGAATCAAACCATAATTTTCCAGGTCAAAATTCTTCTAGCATCTCTTTCTTCCCTTGTACTGAACATGGCATTCTCGGCAGGTATAGCAACCACCAAATATAAACTGAATTATTTCCATCTCAGTCTGACTACTCGGAGAGTAAAAAGAAAAAAATGTGTAAATTGGGCAGTAGGATACAAAATTGACCATATTCATGATTCATCTTTGTGTTGGATTCTAGTCCAATTTTCATCTACGTGTTGGTGCTGACATTATTTCCTCTGTGATTACTATTACTCTCAAAATGCATCGACCTCCCGAGCGGAGATAAGACCCCTGACCTCAGTGTTTCTACTATCCAGGCTACAGCTGTAGGACATACACAGCAGGTTATGAGCTATGGAGTTTACATACGTGCTAAATTGAGCTACCAAGCGACATCAATAAACTGGATGGTTAAAAACAGGACAGCACAAATGGGTAACAGGTTGCTTGTTGATTTGTGATAACAGAATACAATGGTGGTGACATGAGGATATGAATAAAATGGCCGATCTTAGAATTTACAACAGAGGCGGTGAGAGAAAGCCCTGTTCTATCTATCACCATCCAGTGTAAAGTATGCATAAACATGGAGGGGGTGCTGCGTAAATACATTTCCATAAGTTTTCCCTCCACGACAGCCTTACAGCCACTCAGCCGTTTACGATTCCAAAGTTCCATTCACCATCTGGGGCATTAATCCATTTTGTTGACCATTAAGATTAGGTTCCAGGTGAGCACTCTGAAGGTTAGTATGGTATTTAGCCAGCTAATTCCTGTTTCAAATCATACTACAACATTTTGAACTGACACACACACACACACACACACACACACACTTGCACATGAACCCACCTGCACCTGAGCAGCAACACAGCAGCAGCATCAGTACCCTGTGGTAGATACACACCAAATGGCTGGAACCCTGAGGGCTCAGGCAGCCATGATGAGGAGGGATTAGGAGTGGTGGCTTGTCAGCAGGATGCATTTGTGAGTGAGCGTGTGTCTGTGTGGATGTCCGTGAGTGTAAGTGTGCGAGAGAGAGAGAGAGAAATCTTGCTGTTTCGGAATCGCGGGGCGGGTGGAGGCTTTTATGGCCTAAAGATGTCCTTGCACTTGAAATCCTGAAATCTGCTCTGAAAGTGATGAGGTATTGGAAAGGGATGCGCAGGTAAATCAGGTCCAGGTCTCAAATGGATTGGTAAATGTCAGAGAATGAATCAATGCCGTGTCATAATCTTGGCAAAAAAAGCGGAAACCATTATTTCCATTCGTATGTGCAGCTTCTAGGACACTCAAAATATTACAGCGCTGCTTTTACATCGCATCCATATTCAAATATCAATTCCTCTGCAACCAATGAGTTAAGTGATAGAATGTCAGCTACACAGAATGCCTCTCTGCGTCTCAATTGTAACCCTGTTTCATATTCATAAACCCTCCACATGACATTTTCCCACTCTTGTGTGATATCCTGTGTCCACACGGCACTCCTGTTTAGAGTGCCTTCTCATCCAAGCTCTAATTCAAAGCCTAAAATTACGGCTGAGTTAAATGTTCTGTTCCTAATGCACTGAAATAATGCTAAATTACAGATGGCTGATTTTATTTGTGTGAATAAATTTGTGAGTTTAATGGTTTGTAAAACATGTTTTCTACACGTAGTTTACAAACAGGGAAGGATGCTAGAATCTGTGTTATTCCATGAAATACAATTACTGTTAATTTAGGCCACATAAATTAAGTGAAGAACAAAAAAAATTCTCTTTCCCCGCTGCGAGTTGGGAAAATAATTCCATAAACAGTTATGGCTTGATTTCCGTGCTGATCAAAAACCACTGAAGCATTCTTGTGGCAACGAGCTCCAAATCATGCTATAAATAAATACATACTCCCCATTTAGGATGATGATAGTTAATGTGTACCATATCTGATCACTCTGTCTAAAAATTATATCTGCTCCTAACAGATGGGAAAACACTGCCCACAATTAGGCAGCACATGGCCAAGATCTGTCCATTTCTGGAAAGTAAAGCTGACATATTTTCCAGTTATCTGCCAGTATCTGACATTAATCTGGCAATAGAAAAAAGCTTTTGGCACAGCCTCCTGTGTCCGCAGTGATGTGTGCTTCCTGCCTGCATCTTCGGACGATACTCGACTTTTTGCTTTTGTTAGATTCAGGAACACAATCAGATCTGATTTTGATGTGAACGTGAAGACAACCTGTTGTCATAATAAAAGCATCTGAGGAGCAGCTGCTGGCCGAGCGAGGAAAAGTGCTCAGCTAAAAGTTTTGCTCTCTTTGTTTGCACTGAGCACATTCATGAGCCGCACATTGGAGTTGTCAATTATTTACATAAAGAATGATATGAGAATTATCTATCAATTTATCAGCATTACAATTTCTGACATGCTAAATGTGCAGCGTTGTTGACTGTGACAGCGCAGAACATGGGGGACTGCCGGTAAGCAGACTTGATCAAGATTGAGCATAGCAATAATCAAACACCATTGGACACAACACCTGCTAACACTGCAGAGATCTCAATTGTTCCCCAGTGCGAGAAAGACAGGTACTATCAAATCAACAGAGCAGGGGTGGTGTGGTGCTGGCAAGGGTGTGAGGTTGTGGCCCCCCCCACCCCCTCCAGTTGTTCTTGACTCGCCACACACACAACGCTCATCTCACGCCACGGAGCGGAGGAAAAGGGGGAGTTTCAGGCAACTGCAAGGAGTCTTTTATTTTTAGTTAATGATTGAACAAACAATCCAAGCCTCAGAGCGGTGCCCGCTGGTGGGTGTGGCTGCCCCTGGCCAGGGAGCTGCTCTCTAATAAGCATCCTTTCACAAAAAAAGCCCAATATTTGCTCAGCAACTGGAGGAGGAGACGGAGGAGCTGCTGGGGAGCAGGATATTGGTTGGCTATGACAATGCACATGAAGACCAAGCAGGACGGGGAGGGGGGGGGGGGCAGATTGAGGGATATGGATGGAGCGACAGAGGTGGTGGTGGTGTGGGGGGGTGGACTAAAGGAGGAGGAGGAGGAGGAAGGGGATGAAGTAGTGTTTGAGTGCTGGTGGTTGGGTAGGGGGCCTTTTCTGCCACATATAGCACTACGAGGAACAGATGGGGCCTGATAAATCCTGAAAGGGAGGCATTACCTGCCCAAGTCACCAAGCAGCCACAATTATCACAGGGCTCTGGGTTCATTGTCAATTAGAGTGGCAGTTAAAGCCAGGCAGCAGCTGTGGCAGATGGCTGGGATCCAGAGAGGCTGGGGGAGCCGGGACAGAGGCCAGCCCCCAGGCTCTCTCCATCTCTCCTCCTACTTTTCTCTCCATCTCGGTGTCTTTCTCTAATACAGCAAGGTCTGCTTCAGAGCACTTTTCTCATTGTGTGTGTGTGTGTGTGTGTGTGTGACAGAGAAAGAGAGGAGAGGGAAGTGAGGACCAGAGATAGGACTCATTAGAGAAACTGCACGAGAACAGTGTTGTTTGACATGATTTTTTTTTTTTAATGTGCAATGCCTGAATAAAGATCTCACATCTACATAACAACATCTTTTGCGATGTCGTCAGCAAATATAGCACATTCATTATTTTACTGAGCGGTTAGTATTTTCCGTTGTCGTTGGGGATGGCAAATAGCTGATACTCCTGACTGAAATAGGTCATTTAGGGAGGAGAGATCAATGGCAAAGTGGATCTGATACTGAAAACCTTCATGATGGACAGCCAGAGACTCTCTCAGAGCATAAGTTTAGGCACCAGCTCTTTTTTCTCTGCCTCCCGCTTCTGTGGTAGCGTGCCAGCAGGCCTGCCATCTTGGTGAAGTATATGGGCGAGTGAAGGGCAGCCTTTTGCTGAGTTTGTCCCCGTGATCTTCCAAGCAGTCTCCCCCTGCCTCCCAGCCTGAGCCAAGGCTCACCAGCAGGCTTCACTTTCAGCAAGTACCACCATTCATCACCAGGCAGGGGTGCTGGACGGGGGAGGGGTTAGGGGGGTACGGCAGGGGGCCAGTAACGGGGCAGTGTGTGCCCCTCTCCCCTCCTCTTTTCTTCTCCACAGGCAGCTGAGAATATAGGCCTCTGCCACAGACAGCAGCCACACTCCTCTCTTACACCTCTCACAATGGAGCTCCAAATTTATTCAGGGGAGGAGAGACCTGCTCCCTTCTATTGCTCCCTTGCTCCTTCACCCTTGTCTCTTGCCCCCTCCCATTCTGCCTTTTTTTTTCTCCTCTCTGTCGCCCTCTTCCCTTGACTCTCCTCCCTCATCCCTTTCCCCTCTCCCTCCTCTCTGCCTTGGTCCCTTTTCGCCCTTTTCTCCCCACTGGGGCATCATTCCTCCTACTTTGTTCCGCCAGTCCCGGGCCCAGCGTCTGGGCTGTCCTGATAGCAGAGAAGAAGTAGCAGCCTATCCATCTGCCTGCCCGGGGCCTGCCAATGAAGAAAGAGGAGCAGAGGTCCTCATTCATAACAATAGCCATTAACAATGCTAACAGCACTGCTGTTGCTGCTGTAGAGGCTGGGGAGCGAGAGGTTGCAGGGACTGGGACAGGGGGCTGTGAGGGCTGGGACCACAGGGGCCAGACAGTAGAGTATGAGCGGGGGCCTGGGAGGGCCTGTCACCGGGCAGAGTTGGAGATTGCAGAGATCCGATAGGTTTACGGGACAGACGGCGCTCTAAAGCATGTTGTTAGGGCGTTAAGCAAGCCCTCAGAGTCTCCCGGGCCTGTAAAGAAATATTGATTTCTCTTTTTTTTTGCCTGTGGTCAGACAGCATGTGAAGTCCTGTCCATGTGAAGCTAGCCGCTCTCTCATATTGCCTTGTGGCTTCATGCCCAGTTATTTAGGAGTATGCAGTTCGGCAGCCGTTATTTCAGATGTTGTGGAGTGTTTTTATTTAAAAAAAAAGAGATTCTTAAGGCAAGACACAAGTGAATGGTGTAAAAATTTTAACTGATATCACCATGAAACTTCCCCAGTTTATTACTCACATTAAGACTATTATTTTTGTGTTCCAAAATTTGCTACATTTGATACAATGATGCATTATCTAACTCAATGTGCACTAATTTGCATAGATTTACGGAACACAACTAACATAAACACCTTCATGTGTATTTTGGACACTACTCTGAATTGGGACATGTTATGCAATAATGTTCGTTTTGTTTGGGAAAATTATGACTGAATATGTTTGTTCATGACTTTTTTCTTCCATGACTAAGACGAGACGATGAGACGGCATTAACGTCAGTAAACACGTGACAACAATATCAACATGCAGTACTGCTGACTAAAAAAGACCAGACTTGTGTGCCACATCAGGACTCATGTGTGCGTGCGTGCGTGCGTGCGTGCGTGCGTGCGTGCGTGCGTGCGTGCGTGCGTGCGTGCGTCAGTCGGTGTCACAACTGTCAGTTATATGCGAGGGATGCACATGTAAAACTGCAGTGAGGCAAACTACAAGAAATACTGATGTTTCAGCTAGATTGTAAGTTTATCTAAAGCAGCAGAGGAGCTTCAGTGTAAAACTAGCGAGCTAACAGGTTAAACGTCGAGAGTAAAATGTCAACGACTTAAAGTAAACTAGTTCAAGTCCTCTTTGACAGACACAAGACCAAAATGCACAACTTTCTTGATTAACAAAGAGGATGAGGTTGACTAAATGTGATAAAAAAAAACTAACAGGGATACCTCGCACAGGAGTAAGAAGGAGTGAATTCTAACTTGATTTCAGAAAGTATTCGATAAGTGCAGACTGCATAGCAACACAGCAACACCACAGGAAATGGTAATTTACTAAGCAGGTACTGCATCAGCAAAAAGTACAATACAATGTGGGTGAACTTACTGACAGTCACACAATAGCTGTAACGATGCCCAAGTAGGCCAAATTTACCTCTGGTACTTTCCCGGCTTCCCTCCTGAGTTTTGACACATTTTCACATTTATCAGGAATGCCTATCTGTCTCCAATAACAACAAAAGGCACCCCCTCTGAAGAACAACACTGCATGGAGCCTCCTGTGAAATGCTTACAGTAGGCCCTCCCTCACCATGCCTCTCATCCCTCCAATCAAACTGTCAAAAAAGCACAGTCCTTTGTATTGAGTGTTTTAATTAGATTTGGATGGATTTCAAATCTGCTCCTGTTTCCTGGAATGATTCTGAGCGAAAGAAGAAACCCTACAACAAGATTAACCACTAATCTATCCTTTAGATACAGCTTCTAAAATCTGTCCATCTGCCCGTCCATTCAAACACACACTGCAGCTTTTGCAGACGCTAAAAATTTGCATATTATCTTCTGCTTCTTTCATTTCGGCACAGAATGAATCCCTCATTTTTAAAACCTGCGTACAAGACGCGAGGGTGCATCGGGAACACGCAGCAGATTCACAGTGATCCGCATTTCTTTCAGTGAGCTGTTTGTCCTGCATAACCGCTCGTGTGCAGGCAGTCTAGACTGTTGTGGGTGTAACTTAACTTGATTAATCATTCTCCTATTCCGCCTACATGCAGTATGGTATAGGTATGCACTTGATCCTCTCAACATGATTTCATCAATACAATTGAATTTGTCCACAGGGCAGTGAAACATACTGTACACCATCAATGATTCTGATCAATATGATCCCGTTATGGCAACTTATTCTAGGTGGCACAATCAATACTGCACATCGTCAACATTGCTGTCTGCCAGACTAATAGTCTTTGGTGTCCGGTATGGACTTCTGAAATCTCTTTCCAAGACCTTTAGACCTACTGCAGGCTAAAATTATGAGCGCACGTAAAAGTATGGACAGTTCTCAGTAATGCACCGACCAAAGCATAAAGATTTTCCCCTCGCAGGGTGTGTGTTTTTTTTTTTTTTTTTGTTTTTTTTTTGTTTTTTTTTTTAGCAGCAAACACGGTGGGTAAACAACTTGATGGCTCACAAGGAAATTGCCTGGAAACCTGACGCAGACTACGCATAATTTGCTGACAAAATTGTCGGTGAGTTAATGATCATGGAGAATTGGCAGAGCGTTGCAGCTTTTCAATCTCTAATGCTTTCATTTCTATTGGCAGGCGCTGATCTCTCTCCCTTTGGTGACAACAAAGACCTTGTACCAACACAGAACTGTCTGCTGATCACAGACTGCACTGAAACTGAAATGAAATAAACTTACTTGCTGTGAGGCACTTGTCCGATCTGCCCCCAACACCATTATTGGTGGAAGTTTGTGTTTGGAAATTGTCAACTGGTTCCAGTCCTGGTTGTCATTTCAGGAATATTTAGCTCTGTGACCCTCTGGCTGGCCAGGAAAACAAACACTACAGGAGCATCTTTATTGTGTCTGTTATTCATCATTGAATGACTAATATTAGTACTGAATTAATAATTGAATTGCAAGAAAGAAGAAGACATGGGAAAGTTCTAAGAAATAAAAAAAACAAAGCAATATTTGCAAAGAAAATGACAGGAAGGCAACAGCCCTGCATTAAAACAGTGAAGGGGGGCCGTGTTGGTGGGGGCATGTTGTTTAAGGTACCCGTGAGACAATGAAATACGATCCAGGAAATCCAGTTGGAGTAACAGATTAATGCGTTTAAAGGCTTAAAGGCACAAAACACTGCACAACAGTGTGTAATACTCAGGATTCTACAACTCTGCGAAGTTATCACAGGCGCAACTATTTGATCTTTCGTCACTGTTGGTTTGGAGGTGGTCTGAGACACAAATGAGCTTGAACCAAGCGAATTTACACGTCTTACAAATGTTGTAATTACAACTGAGGATATAGAGGGAAAAGTTTATCCAGATATCTGTTCTTTTCCTGATAATCAGCTTTAGGTAGGCTGAGCTGCATGGGCTGGTTATCAGGGCCGGTCCTGCAGGCAACTGAGAACTGAGAGAAAAATGTGCTTCCCTGAGAAGCCATCTGTGTAGTCTGATTGATTGACTCGTGCTTTTTGGATGCCGTCTGTTCTGTTTTCTGTCCCTGTTTTTGAAAACCCTGAAGAAAGACCCACTGTCCCAGTATACTGGACTCTGTGCTGCTTACAACATGATTCAATCTGCAACATAGAGTGCGAGTATGATATCTGCACTTCAATTCCTTCTCCTCCCCTCTCTCTCAGCCCATGTATCCTGTTAATCTCTACTGTCAACTATCTAAAATGCTCTTTGGCTGAACCCATGACGGTGTGTGGCAAATTTTGGAGACAAACCAGAAACACTGATTTTTACTCTCTCAAAAAGAACAAAGACCTCACCTCTCATCTAATTTTATCTACTACATCTCTCCTCTGATACTCTTTCCACACTGTCTCATTAATACACATCATTTTGTAAACATGTAGACAATGAATGGATTTTTTTTTTTTTCTTGTACTTTTTTCATACCTTAACTCACATGGACTCATAGAGATCCTGAAGGAAATTAAAAGTTTCCATCTGTTTGATGCTGAGAGTCAATATGCATTTGTTTTGTAAGGTGTGTAATACTCTGGTGGCTGGTGTGTTCATGCATCTGACTGCTTATTCAGAGCCCGACATCCTCAAAGGTAACTTGTGAGATTCATTATTCAAACGTTTAGAAGCAAATTATTTTCTTACTTGCAATAGCTGAAGGCAGTATTTTTTTTCCTTGCTGGACTTGCCAACAGAATACGGCTCAGACCCCTGAGATAAGAGGTTGCATTTTCTATCAGAAGTGGAGCAGTGTTTTAGGACGGGCTGCACCCTGGACCCCCAACCCTCTCCTATCAGCGCAGGCCGAGGATAATCTACCCAGACATTCTGGCTCCTTATAAAAAAAGGGAGGTTGGCAGGAGAAATGTTATTGCTTTTAGATTATTATGGCGGCTGATATTTGTGGAACATCAGGGTCTTTAAGGAAAAATCAATATCTCTTCATACACCTTTGCTAGGCTGCTTACACCTCCAATCACGGCCCCCTTCCACTTCTTTCTAACTGTTTTCATATGGAGCAACTTTATTGTTTCATAGATGCAGGAAATAAATTATACAATACGTGATCTTAAGCAAATGTCAAGCACAGCCCACACAATTTAAACTGAATTGCATCAATGCATCAAACTGTATTGATATATTGACATGTACCAATATAAGATGGGTTTTGTTGCAAATCCTCGTGCACTGGCAGTAAGCCAGCTTTTTAGGTCAGGAGGTGACTTATTGCTGGTATCAAAACTGCAGGGCTGACCCCGTCACACAGAACATGAGTCCGGAAGACGTGTGCACAGACATGGTCCAAATAGGTCTCGAATCGCTGCCTGTTTGTCCTTCCACTCTTTGCCCTCTTATAACGTGTTATCTTCTCAGCATACATAATTTAACATCACTGCCACATTTTAAATGAGGCACAAAAAACACGCAAAAACTGTGACCCCGCTCGAAAGAGGTGCGACATCCCCATTTTAAGATGCAGAGTTCTCGTTTGCTTGTCTTTAAAAAAAATAATTTAACCTCCCCAGAATGTCTTTGTATGACTCTTTTTAAACAAGCACAAAATCTGCTCCAAGTAAAACATTTTTACATTATGTGAAAATTAGAATTTCTGTCATTTCTTCCCGCATCAAGCCCTGCATTGGATTCTGTGCACCGGCTGACACTACTCAATAACTGTAAGCTCTTGATACATGTCAGGAAGCATGAACTCTGTCTGCTGATAATGAAGCAGGTGACTGCTGTATGGCTTCAGAATGGTCTCAAATGCACAGTTTAATGACTGTGTCCGTGTGTGCGTGCGTGTGTGTGTGTGTGTGTGTGTGCGCCATCCTTGTGTGGCTCTTTCGCAATGCTCCTGTCAGGTCCGTAATTGACAGTCTAAGTGGGGCAGCCGAGAGGCCAGGCCCTGTTAATTTATTTTCTCAGACTCTCCATCCATATTTATGAGCCCCTGCTGTTTTGTCTATCACCACCGATCAAACTTACTGTGTAATTGTACTCGCTAAAGCAAGAGAGCCACGTGTGAGTGGTCACTCGGCCCGCAACATTCGCATTCGTCTTTATTATTTCATTAACGCATATCCCCGGACCAGGAGGAAGAGGCAGACAGAAACAGAGAGAAGGAGAAAGATGCCAGTGGCAACCATGATTAGAGATCAGGAATAGAATAAGCTGCCAGAATCAGGTCATTATGCCAACACCCTCTGATCTGGCTGAAACTAATTGCTGTGGCTCCTGTGGGTGTGGGTCCCGTCTCCTTTTAGCCCTAATAGCCATGTCTATCATGGCGTGGCACAAACTCATTCATCACAGGCCATCATTAACGCAACGATAGCCTAAACACAATAAACTCTAAGATTAGGGGAAATGCATTCTAATTTAAACCAATAATCATCAGTCCTGTGCATCATCCAGCTTGAATGTGAGATCACCTGCTCAGCTTTGAGTCCGGTGACATTGTGTTGAATTGCATTAGATTTACCTCAGCGGGGAAGACTCGTTGCATACGTACGCTACAAGCAACACGCGAGGCATGTTGGTATTTACCTCCAGTCATCCCCCTTTAATGAATTTAATTTGTTTACAAACTAACCTCAAGGAAATATTTGCTGGAGAGACCTTGATGTTTGCGGTGTTAGAGGGGGGCATACCTGTATCGTCAGGGGTAATAGTGTAATTATGTGCTATTTTGATCCCGCAAACATACATTCATTTCCATTCATTATGACTTGTTATGTTTTCATCAAAACAACACTGCAGCCTGATGTAAGCATGCATAATGGGGATTACTGTAAGTGGACTGGTGTCGGCCGGCTCCGGTTTCTCTCCAAACCGTCGCTTAAAAAAAGCAGTTCAGCTCTGGTTCATGCAGACTTCAGGCAAAGTTTAGGATCGGAGGCACGAGTTACATTTGTGTCATACTTTTTTTGCATGAATTATACTGCTCTGTGGCTGCTCTGAAAGAAATATTCAATATGAATTTGCTTTTTGTATTAGGTCCAGACTCAACAATGCATACTTAAAAGGCAACACTTAATGTGCACTGGATAAATCATTTAAGTCGCTCATTTGCTTGAGCTCAAAAGCCTTAATTTGCGTGTTGTTTTCACATTTTCATCCTCACTATTCTTTCTTTTTTTGTCTCTCTCTTCAAAATCTCTGATTGAGTGCAGTTGCTAATGGCTGCAATGTGAGTTATAAACTACAAATGAATTCTCTTCAGTCCAAATGAAACTTACTCTGATATGGGCTCCCAGCATGCATTGATGATTATAGAAACCCTCCCCGTGAAATTGTCTTTGTAATTGTCTCACTGCTCATGGTAAGCCAGATACTTCCCTAATAAACCAAACTGAGGAGACATCGAAGGCATTTAGATAACCTTGCACAGTAAAATTGCTCCCCCAAATGTTTTCACTTTCAAATTTTATGAAGTATCCCCATTTCATTTGGCTGTTTTTACCAATGTATGGAGCGTATCAGTTTTATTTTCATTAGATAATTATACTCTGCGCTCAGAAAAACACACAAAATAAGGTTACAGAGTAAAAGGAAAAGAGGTAAATGCCTTTCCTGCAATCTGTTTCTTTTGCTTTTCAACAGTAAAACGTGAGGAGTCTTCAGCTTGCAGAGCAACATGGTAACTATTCTTGTACGCAGCAACAATGCACAGCAGTTTTGTGGTTAGCATCGACCGTAAAAGTCAACCAGGCCTGTAACTTGCACATCTATAGCAAAACATATTGTGTTTACAGTCTGTTTGGCACATATAACAATGCTCTGTCGTCCTCTCAGGGCACCACTTCCAGAACTCCATTGAAAATGTCCCACAGTTCTTCTCTCAAATCTTGTTTCTAGTGTCACACTGTGTGTACTGCCTCTGCCAGAGCGAGCGTTCACATCAACAATTTGTCTGCTTGCATAATTTAGTTTTCAATTGTTCTAAAGATTCACAACAGCTTTGTTTTGAACACAATCAGTTACTTCAAGGAAAGAGGAGGAGAGGGAGAGATGAAGGAAAGATATGAGGAAATTAATTAAGGAGAGGAGGCAACTTCAGAGTTCTGGAATGTGCCCCAGGTGAAAACCTGTCATTGAATTGACTTCTCTGAGGACAGAGGTTGAACCTGCATGCCTTGATTAATCAATGTGCCGTGTTTTCTCCCCTACTTGAACCCAAGGCCAAGCCATATTTCACAAGAACAAATTGAGCGGGGGACTGACACAGGTCTGACCATAAAACCAAAGGTAATTAGGAACCAGTGGAAGACGTTCCATAAAAGACAGTGGGTCAGACACATTCAATATACCCTATGGAGGCTGCACAGAGACAAACAGAACCACTGGCTGCCTGCAGACTGAGCAGAGAGACCACAGGAATACAGTGGTTGAAGGAGAGATGAGGCAGTTTTCACCAGATCTTCATTATTATGAATTCACTGTGTTGCAAGTGTGCAAATTTTGATAAATAACACCTTCACATCAGGGCGGTAATTTGATTTCCTGTGAGGTAATCTAAACTAATTGACACGAGAATTGAGTGAGCAACGCAGTGACGTTAAAGCTTCCTGGCACGGGATTCACAGCGAGATATCTTCAACGTGTCAGGGTGGAGAGAATACATCTCCACTCGTCCTGTGTGATGCCTGTCGCTTTACTTGAAGGAGCCTTCCTCTCTCATCCAATAACATGCCATCTTCTTACTCTGAAGACCTCTCATGTTTCATGATTACGTCTGTCCCTTCTCTCACCTACGTGGAAACACGAGTGCTCGTCATTACGAGAAGATGAGCAACAGAAGAACACTGCAGAGAATCTGTAGAGTCGCCAGAAAACGAAGCTTTAGTCAGGGCAGAGTAGCAGAAACGCAGAGGGAAAGGAGGCCTATCAGTTAGTCATTTTGCCTAAATGCCCTCGCTGTAGTACACCACTGGTTTGAGGTCCCTTTTTTATTACACCACTGTTATGAAATCTGCCAAGGAGCATCTCTTCTGGCTCTGTGGTTAATGTAGCTCGAAAAGCAAATGGTCAGACATTCATTCTCCTGCGCTCTCCTCATTACAATGAAAGAGACAGAGAAAGCGAGAGAGCTACAGTACTTCTCCTTTTCAGACAAGTATTTTGATGTTTATATGCACAGTGAGAGAAGGAGAGGGAGCTGCAGATTGCACCGTAAGCATTTCAGGGCCCTGATGAAAAAACAGCCACTGATATTAAATCTATATTTAGATGTATGGGGTATAGCAGCCCAGACCCTGTTGCGCGGGATTCACTTGCCACATTAATGTCTGTAATTTAATCATCTCCAGATCGCGGAAATTGGGAAATGTCAACAATAATAATAAAAGGCAAAAGAGGAAAAAGCAAACAATTAATGCCTGCATGCAGACCAAGAGTGCAAACAGTCTATTTGACTATTCACATTGGATCACATGTGGAGGTATGCATGTAAACAAAAAAAAAAAAAAAAAGAACTTGGCAGTTTGATTTCCCCAAAACATGTATTTGGTCAGCCTGAGTCAGTTATATCACCAGTCCAGGCTTGCATGGGAGGCTGCTGTGGCAGTCAAGCAGACCTTCCAGATGGCATCCACAGCATATGTGGCATGACCTTCTGCAGCATGGGTACACGGGGGCACCGAGTCACTGTGCAAACAGCAGGCAGGGTCCTCAGATGTGTGTGGCCCCCCGGGACACGGCAGCAGAATGAGATGCCCATCACTCTGTGGCTCTGCAGATGCTCCTCACAACTGCCAGGCTTTCAGCTTCATTAGTCCTAGATCAGATACATACAGAGGAGTGTAGCCTGAGGCTATCACTGCAGCCTCCCTGCGATGCGGGAACACACACACACACACACACACACACACACACACACACACACACACACACACACACATATACATACACTGACACACACGCACACACAGTCACATTTGGAATCGTTTCTAAAAGGAGCCAATTTCATCAGTGGAAAGACGTGATGGCGAGGGATTTCTTTTTTTGGTGTGTTTTGAACATGTGCAGAGGAGGGGAGATACAATCCATGTGACATGGAGGAGTCAGTGGACGTGTATGAATAAATAAATCTTTTGACAAACACACAGAGGAAATTTGTTTTAAGTTTGACCAAATGAGATGGAAGCCAGCGATATGGGCATGTCACTCACGCTGGTCGGGTGAACTCCTCAAAACAAAGTCTTAGCAAGGCTTTATTTCCTCATAAAACAACTGACAAGAAGCTTACGGAGACAGTGACAAATAAACAGAAATGACTCGGATCAAGAGGTCTTACCCCGATTCATTATCCTCTTCACTGTGAAGCCAACTTGATTGATAAAGAGCAGCGTTCCCCCCTCAGTAAAAGAGGAACATTTCCCGGTGAGCAGTAGGACTTGTATTCATCACCAGTGCAGACATTCCCCACCATGCAATATGTAATTAGTGTGTAATCCCCTGCCTTTTTAAAATGAGACCAAAAAATGATGATGCGGAACCATAATGAGATATTAATTCAGAAACACTGCAGATAGGCATTTATTTTCTTTTTTTCCCCCCTTCCCCACCTCAATAAAGCAATGCTGTATAAGTTATTACAAAGCTTTAATGTAGATGTGGTTATTACAGCAATTTGTATGGGCAACCAGTGTTTCATTTCCGCTTCTGTCTGTCTTTTTCTCATTAAAACCTCAATCCCTATCTGTCAGTTGTCTGTTTGTTTGGAATAACTTGTTGGTGTAAGAGGCATAAAGAAGATAGTACAGGAGGGAGCGCACAGACACACACATTGCACACGTTTCTTGCCAAAAATGCACATTCGTATCCAGTCGAGCTCCCTGAATGTTGTCATGTGTGTCCAATCTCGAGCACTTGGCTCAATCATGTAAAATATGTCCCAGGTGACAGAAGCAGGTGGTCCACAATTTGATCGCCCCCCACGGCCGCCCCCCAGCTACCAGTGCTGTTCCACCCCTCTGAGGTTGTGAATGTATGTGCCCTTTTCGGCGTGTGCATCTGCTTCTCAGACTGAATATTTGAATTATACAGAAATTACTGCAGTGAGTTCCCTCTGTAGATTGAAGGGGTTTGAGCAGTTACAAATGAAAAATGGGCCCAGAGAACAGAAGAGCAAATGTGATTAATATGAAGAACTGTATTTGAATAATTGTATTTAAATATTTGGCCAATCTATCAAAAAGCTAGAGACAATTTATCTTAGCTGGAATTCTGCTCAGGAATTGAGCTTGACAGTCATCACTTTTAATGTGAAACGCAATATTTAACCAAATGGCCTCAAGCACGGCATTCATGCTATTAAATTATTACACACACTACATTGTTTCTTATTGAAAAGCTCATATTATTTTCATCATTTGTCAAAATGCCAACACTTTTTTTTAAAAATCAAAATTAGGAGACTGTGCATATTTGGATATTTTAATCCCGCGGCTTCAGTTGCTGCTGAGGTTTATCTGGTGATATTTTCTTTTTAACAGACATCTAACGGAAAAGGGTAAAAGAGTAATTTTATAACTTCAATAAAAAAAAATTTTCCTTCCTACATCGATTTGGTGTTTGCATGTGCTGAAACATATTTGTCCCCAGCACCGTTTCATATCTCACATTAGAAGGAGGAAAGGTACTCTCAGATTGCATTTTTGGCACTATGTCAAGAGTGCAATTGAGCATGTGTGTTTGTGTGCACGTGTGTTAGAGTGCATGGGTGTGTGTGTGTGTTTTGAGGTTGTGTGTATGGACGGGGGGGGGGGGGGGGGTTGGGTCATCCTGTTGCCTGGTAACAAGCCTCAGATTGACAAAGGAAGAGCAATTTAGGACTACTTTCCCCAGAAATCAATACAACAGGCCTGATGTGATGATGTGAGATTAGCCAAGGGAGAAAAGCCAATGTATTTGGCAGGGGTTACTTCATAACCAAGAGAAGAGGGTATGGAGGAGATTACATCTGAAACACTGAATATAAAGATATAAGGTCTGGGCACCTAGCTTCTGAAATCTCGCTAAAATGAGACTTCTGCAGCGCTTGTTTCCCTCAGGTAATGAGAACTTTAGCAAAGTGAACACTCATGGGGAGAGAAAAATCTGATTTTAGCTTTCTTGTTTAATACCGTCTGTCAGACTGTCGCTAATATTGCCCTGGGCGAGGGGATACAGTGCAAGGCTGTAATATTGGAAAAGATTGGAGTAAGAAAGGAATGGAAGTTGAATGAAAGTTTAGGACAGCTGTAGACATGTAGACTCTCTCTATGCATAAAACATGCTCACTGCCTGCTGCTCAAGCTGGAAGGTTCAAAATCACTGAACTTGGAAATAAAATGTTGTTATGCTGAAAATACAACGCTGTCCCATTGGATGAAGACAAAGTTAGTATTACAATGTGTCCTGAACACAGTTTACTATTATTATTTTTAACAGAAATGAGCTAACAACAAGGTTCAGCCGAAAAAGCTGTATCCACATTGACATACAATCACCTTCTAAAGTTGTTGTGTTTGCACAGTCGACTATGTTTGCATCCAGCAAACATGGCGCAACATTAGCTTCCATTTGGATTTGTGTTTCAGGCCACCAATGGAACGGAAAGTCCAACACTGACTCTTCTTTTAGCTCTGTTTTAGTCTCAACCAACTCCTAAAAGGGTTATCTGTTTTTTGGCTGTGAAATGTTGCACTATGTTCACCAGCCAGCTGCTACCTTTGTCTGTAGGGAGTACAGTGCTGGGCAGGTAGCGTACAGTGAGTTTATCAGAGCATTTTAGCTTAAAACAGCTGCATGCTGTGGTTGGAAACAAGGATGTTGCTAAAATGATTAGCTTAAAAGTTTGAGTCATTTATGTTTTGTTGATTTGTAAATAATATTAAATTAATAGATATTCAGCCAGTGAAAGAGGAAGACTTACCATCAGAAGTGGGACTATGTCTATCTGTGGATCCAGCGGAGCAAGAAGCCAACCAACAGCCTGTTTGATACAGGAACTTATCAAGCCGAGACTTGAGTAACCCAGAGATAGCGCCCTTTTGTTGACCACCCCGAAGTTAGCTCTACGCAGGGTCTCACAGATATACAGTGGAAGCTGTGCAAACAGCTTGTCCAAAGACATCCAGGTTAGGTGAACTGGAAACTCTAAACGGCCCCGTAGGTGTGAATATAAGTGCGAATTTGTTTGTCCATCTATGTCTGAGATGTGAGAGACTAGGGACGGTCTCAGTGAAGCCACTGTGACCCTGAACAGAATATGTGATGGTAGACGGATGGATGACTTATGTACACTTTTTGTAAAGAGAATTAAGTATTCAAAAAAACTTAGATACAAGGGTCCAGTGCCAACAAATGCATTATAAGGCTATTGTGTGAAAAAGTTGCACAGGAGTGTGTGAAGTGACTTTTATTGATCCTCAGAAGACAAACATTACGGCTAATTGGCCCCTGGCAGGTGCTAATTTTGAACCCTGACTGCACTCCACCAGCCCGGCCTGGAAGGTAAAGAGTCTGAGAAGAAGCGAATGAACAGAGACAGTGGGGCACACACACTGACCAGAAAGGAGAGAACAGATAAGCGAGTAGAGGGAGAGAAAAGAGAGTTACACACAATGACTAATCTGGACGACTGGAAAAAGAGACGAAGGATTAGAGAGAAACATTCACACAGGCTTCTCTCCAGCTATAGTCCAGTGTAACCAGACCCCTGTAAGGCTGGACAGTGGAAGCTCTTGATGGGCAGGAATGTGGATCCGGAGAGCACAGAGAGCAGACTGATGGAGACCGAGAACGGGGAGGAATGTATCGACTCCTGGGCCGGTGGGAACAGAACGGTAGGAGAGGATCACCGTGACCTGTGCTGACACCTCTGTCATCGCACGTTCCCCGTCTCAGGCCAGGGAAAACAGGGGGTAATAGGGAGAAGGAGGAACTGGAGGAGGAAAGAGGAGAGGGTGGGGAGAAGGAAGGGGGGGGTGGAGGTGAAAGGAGGTGGGTCTCCTCAGCCTGACAGCAGGAGGCAGAATGTGTCCAGATCCCAGAGGTGAAGCATGTTGTGTGTGCAGTCTAACCCTGCAGGGAATCTATATTAGCTTGTGATAGAGAGAGAGGGATAGCTGCAGCCAATAAGCACACACAAACAAACACCACTTGCCTTCAGAGAGCGCGACGCAAAATCTAATGTCTTTCCGATTAAAAACAGGACCAGATGTGTTAAAAAACTGACCTTCAAAGACCTGTCTCAGGCAACATTTTATCTGCGCAGCGCAAACAAAACGTGAATAATGGACAAGGTGAGCCATCGCTTCAAAAGACTGTCACATCAGCTAGTCAGCGGCAGCGTTTGGTATCCGCCAGATTCGCAATCAGCTCCCATATCAAGTCCATAATCAATTCATTGATCAGTGCTTGGAATGAAGTCGGCAGGAGCAGAGTCACCCTGGAGAGATGAACTCCATAGTCTTTCTGCTTGTCTTCCCTACACAATAATGAGGCAATCAGCCCTAATAAGCTCTGCTCTCTCTCTCCCTCTCCCTCTCCCTGTCTGTCTCTGTCTCTCTCGAACATTGCCCGTCATTTACCAATGTCTGCATCATTAGTCTGCCCGGACCGGCCCTTCTGGACTGATGTCTCTGTGTCAGGACCTGCCGCATTAGACCGCCGCTCAGGTGCCATAATTCACCTCAGTATGGGCAAGGGGTCAATGGAGAGATGAGGCCTGCTGGCCATTAGCTACTCAGAGAAAGACAGTGAGGTTGTGTCAGGGTCAGCGAGGGTCATCGTTGTTAAGCAGAGTACTGCAAGAGGGAAGGAAGGCGGGAAACAGTGTTGGTATTAAAATGAAAAGAATGGAACACGGGATAAATGTGTGAATAGGTTCATTATGAAGCTTGAACTGGTTGTCTGGAAGGATGAGAGGGGGTTGAGCTCAGTTGATTTTGGTGCTATGAGCTGTGGAGACAGTGCAGTATCGTTACCATTGAGCTAGGCTATGATATGACATGAGCTAGTAGCACTTCCTGCAATCTCCATTTAGTTTATTTCATCAGGACACTCACTATCAATACTGCTTTCAGGCTGGACATTAATGAAAATTTACAGCCACGCTAGCAGCTCTGTGAGGCTGTGCTTCAGCAGAGTGATGCCTTGAGTTAAACGCTAATAATAGCAAGGCAGCACACTCACAGTGACGCTGTTAAAATGCTATAATCACTGTCTTAGTTTAGTGTGTTAGCATGCTAACATTTGATGACTGGCAGACAGGAATGCCATTCGTTTTCAATTCTGACCTGATGATGGTACTATGAAAATTCAGCACAGTTCGTTCTGAGGGGAACATCATGTCCGTACCAAATTTAATATCAATCTAATCTACCTACTCTAAAATCCTTTTAAATTGTACTGTTCCCACTTACCATATATCTCCATTTATTATATCTTACCTATTTAATAAGTGTTTAGACAACGGAATGAATGTCTTGGGACCATTTAGTAGCTTCGGGGCCACTTTAGGTTAGGTTAGGTTTAGTTTAGGGTCTTTGGTTAGCCTTTGGTGTTTTTTGGGGTTGTAGGTTGATATGTATTTGCTGCTCACCTCCAGTGAGCATTAGGAGCCAGTCATGGAGCCCCCTAATCAGTTCTGTTGGGTATTTGGGGGCAATGTGACACCCGGGTCCCATTTATACCTCATATTAACATGTGATTTGTATCTGGATACATTTTCTGAATAATGGCATCTGATCTATGAGTCTTTGGACTATTAAAATACTGTCTTGTTATCTTAATTGTGCCTTGATCTGATCTCAATATACAAAGAAATCAAAAGACATGGTGCACCCCAGGTCAAGGGACGCAATATCACAAACAGACATCATTCATTTCCCGTCAATCATGTCTGTGAGGGAAGACTTGCTAGTCACTGCTACTACTTTTGCCAAGCTTGTTAATGCTAGTAGGATGACAGAGTTAGCTTAAACCTGGCTGAGGTCTAATCACAATGACCCCTTTTAAATGTGGCCTGGTTGATCCAATAACAGTCCAATCAAAGTGTATTAACATGTATTTTCATGATTCAGATAGGATAGTCAAATAAAGATCACATGTTAATGTCAGGAGTAAATGGGCTCATGTGGCAGGTACTATAATTCTTGTAGAATTCTCCAAGAGTTTGTTTAGTTACAAGACAAAACTATTTATGTGAGACTCATGCACATATGGCAGCATTCAATGAAATAAATAACATATAACATGCTCTTTCACTGCACTCTGTTTACTGTCCATGACATCACTCATTAGTTGCTGTCTGGAGATTTTATCTTTCTTCAAACGGGAGATCTTTCATGTTAACAAAAAAAAAAAAAAAAAAAAAAAGTTGCCCATTGAAGAATCGAGTGACTCAGTCTTGGCTGGCAATTGCTGCGACTCAAATATCTGTTAACAGACTGCTTCCTGGCAGAGTTACATCAGCTCTGGCACCAGCCAGGCACACAGAGAGAGACATTAGTCAGCACTATTCTCTCTCTGGCTACAGCTACTGCAGTGCATCCGGTGGTGGGTTCACAGATCAGCCGATAACTCATAGTTAGTGTCATTTATTGTAATCTGGGTCACTTACAGAATCATATTCGAGGTTGAGGTAGCCATATTATCTATTGCCAAGTTTGGCTATAGAATCCACGCTCCTCTGTCTGTTACTCTAGAGAGCGGTTATAATAGCAGGGCTGAGCGGGGATGCATGTTCAGTGTGGCATGCTTTGTTTTATCAGCCCCAGTGCATGCATGCGTGTGCTTTTGTACATTTGTGTTTACAAATCTTCTGCACGCAAACCATGCTGAATGTCATTCCTGTAACATGACGGCTGCACAGACACTCAGTCTTTTGCAGGCAGGGCCTCTTTCTTGATAGAGCCCATTATTCTATGGCAAATTACTTAATGCTGGCATTGAAGGCGAGGTGACAAGGAGAATGCAAAGAATGAATCCTCCGCTTGTAATCTGAGGCGGGATGTGTCACGCTCTGGAGTGTTATCACCGACACAGCATGGGATGAATTCCGCCATTTTCTCTCCACAGGGCCATGACAGAGCTCTCCTTTCTAGCAGGCCCCGAGGGGGAGGAAGAAGGAAAGAGACCCCGGAGAAGAGAGCACAAAGAGGGAGGAACGGATTGACTAGGAGCTGTTGATAAACTTTGAGAATAGTTCTCTGTTGGAAATGGCTCAGCGGCCCCTTCGTGAAAGAAAGAAAGTAAGAAGAAAAAGAGCAGACTGAGGGAGAGGAACTGAAGGGTTTCCTTTGCTTAATCAGAAGCAGCTGAGTGAAGGGCGACAGTTTGGGAACAAGTGCTGTTTCACTCTTCGGGCCGTGTTTCAAATTACTCTCAAAATCTATACGACCAAAGCAGAAGCCTGTATAGAACGACAAGGCTCAATACTGTTTGCCGGCATAAACATAATGCCTGTGCATTCTTGCATACAGCAGCGTTTTGTATTTTGCCCGCAGTAACACAGGCAATCATTTTCACAAGGTTCACTCAAACATTCAGAAAACCTGTCAGGACTGCATTTCCTTAAAATGAGTCATCAAAAATGCTGCCTTCCATCACACACAATTTGCTGTTCTGATCCTTCACAAGAACCTGACAGGCCCTAATAACTCAACTTCACAAAGTAATGCTTAAATAATGACTTATCCTAATTATGATGGCTGAGGAGTGTTATGCATTCTTTCTCGATAGCAATTCTCTAATTAGCATATTTTCATTATCTTGGCAAATTAATAATTTAGAGGGTCTGTAATAGACATAAATTATTAGACTATGGTACAGTGATGGATTTAAAGGGGCACTACACTCAATTTGTGTCTCAATCCCTCCCAGGGTGACATGAATAATTAGCAGAAAAGTGCACCTCCTGTGAGTCTCTCGAGTGTATGGAAGTTAATATTGCAGTACTGAATGACCAACATCTTGATGAGTACATTATAATCTCCTTATTATTATATTTTCTTTATAGCAGGTTATCCTACTGGCACTGGTATGTTTCTGTTTATTTAAAGCAATATCCGAGGAAGCCAAAGAATAAGCATTGAAGAGTGGATCATCTATATGTCTAACACTCCACTTGTTGGATTTATATTACGTAATCAATCTTAAAAATCTAATCTATCCTTGTTGTTTTCTTATATTTCTTAAATGAACATAATAACCATGCTATTTTAGGGGCTGCAGAAGATGAATGTGAAACCACGCTGCGATCTCTTCCCCCTCTCTCTTCCTCCGTCCCTCCAGGTGTCACTTCAGATCTCTCGCTCTCTCTCTCTCTTTTTTCTGATTGTCACTTTCACTCTCAAACTCCCACTTTCTCAGCCGTTCCTTTCTGGACCACTTCTAAACAGACTCTGTCAGGGTAAGATGAAAATAAAATGATTTATGTTGTCCCCCTCCCCACTTGTTCAAAGTAATGAGATTCCATATTTCAACTGGCTTGACAGATGGATTGAAAATTAAAAGCCTTAGATAAGTAATGCCTTTTTGATGTTGGACTGTGAATAACTCACACTCGCTGATTGATTTCAAAACTCTTGTGACAAAGTGCACATGCTGTACAGGGGACAACATGCCCATACCGCTATATGTCACACATTAGTTGATGTGGAGGGTCCGTCTCAGAGAAGGCGCTTTCGAGGAAGCCTTATTCTCATTCATTGCAGTACATTAGAATAGTATAGGGTCGATATTTACAAGAGAAATTGTTGCCAAACCAAGAAGAGAAGCAATGCATTATGTAGGAGTAGGCGTTTCACCTTGAAAAAGACAGTAACACAGCCTTAGTTGGAAATCCATGGTAGGTACTGTATTTCCCATCCTTGAAGTGCATACAGTTGGATTTAAGAGCTTTTACTGCAGTGTGACAGCTTCACAAATGAAGTACAAAACACCAGCAACATCTTCCCGAGTTCAACAAATCAATTTTCAGCAAACTTTCATTCCTCCGTGAGTCCCTTTCTTTCTTTCTTTCTTTCTTTCTTTACATCTCCGCTGCTGTCATTGGTACAGATTCAATAAGGGAAATCAATAGGGGATAATGGCTTTAACTCACTTACTTTGCATTTACCTCGATGGCGATCTTCATGAAAGGAGGAAAAGCCCCTATCATTTCATGCATTTAGCGTGCAATATTCATCTGAGCTATGCACATTATATCATTCCTGCATATGACCTTTGCTTGGGCGTAATTCCGCTCTTGTTCTCCACAGAAGCCGCCGCAGCTACGCTTTCATCACATCAGCACCTGCAGTCAATTTGCGAGAACAGACAGCTGTCTATTGCCCTGGAGGAGACGGAGTGAGAATATCGAACCGGCTCATTCCACAAAGAGACAACACCACCAACATAACAGTGATTCATCAAAAAAAGTGCTTGACGAGCAGAGTCTTCACTCCACTTTGTATTTTTCATCAAACATTTCAGCTGAAAAAGTAATGCCCTATATGAGGCGGAGGTGCGCAGGTATCTGAATGAATGGTATTAATGGTAATCCATGCTGTCACCTGCTGCTGAAAGACAGAATTTTAAAACATGTGACCGAGTGATTGATTATGCCAATGTGTTTTCTAGAGGTCATATTGATTGGGGCTGTAAGAGGTAAACTCCTATTTTTACTGTCTGACCAAACTGACACTCTACTGACGCGCCACCTCACATTTCAAGCGACAGAGAATACACGGAAACTTTTGGCACAACGTAAGACAATTTTACACAGAGCTGTGTATTCCTCTGACAAGCTATTTCACAGGTCAGAGGGTCACTTCACACGTATGAATTCAAATTCAGCCATTTTTTCCTGCTTTATTTCCCTATTTGAACGCAATGGCGAGCTGAAAACCCAGTTAGTGGATATGACTGATGTCAGAGCAGCCAGCCTCATTAGGACCACAGGTGTGTAATGTCACCATCCTCCTCTGTTGTTCCCCCCTGATGTTCCCTGCCTTATTTTTCTGTTGTGAGAGAAGCATCTTGGCTGTTGCAGAGAGTTAAGAACCATTCTCCAAAAAAAAAAAAAAAAAGGCACACAAAAAAGGATTTACCAAGTCAACAAGGCTGGATAAGTTCTGTGTGTGTTTCCCCAAAAATGAGACAGTGGCACAAATAATCCATCACACAAACAAATACATACAAATGAATAAATAAAGACGGATTCCAGGAGCTGCCTGCCATGCTTATCTCTTCCTTGTGTCTCTGAGAAACAGTGGGCACTCTCATTAGGCACAGGGACGACATCTAGTTATTCATTACCCGCTCCATACAAAACCCTGCTATTAAAACTCTAAAAGCCATTAGAGAAATCCATAATGAACCCCACCAGCAGCAGGTGCACATGGGGGGCTGGCTCTCGAAGATGACACAAACAACACTGCTACATGACAGTTTGGGACTCTGTTGCCCATTAGCATCACCACCACCACCGCCGCCGCCGCCGCCGCCGCCGCCACCACCACCACTACTATTCTGGTGTATTTTCATGCCGGGTGGTTTTAAGTAGCTGTTTGCTGGTTTTTCTAGGTCTTGCTCCAGCTTGCTTCATTTGACATGTAGTGCAAGTCAGTGAGGTGCTGCTTGTTGGCTTGGCATGGAGGTGTTAGTCAAACATGGTGTGACAGTATTGACTGCGGCCTGTTTACTGAAAGGAGTTCAGAACAGGATCAGCTAAACATACATTATGGTAGATCGATACTGGCTGAAGAACTGAGCAATGAGCCTGATATTAGTCTGGCTTCACTACCGGCCGGCACTTGGCCACTTAAGACTTCCCTTGCTACAGCTTTTTCCCATCTCTGCACGGACCAATAACTGCTGGAGGGGAGTTATTCTTCTGCGGTACCACAGATTGATCTGGTGTGAATCTGGTCTGAGGCTAAACAAGCAAACATATCGAGACCAGCCAGCGAAAAAAAGAAAGAAAGAAAGAAATCAGCAAATGCAAAACAGAGAGCAGGAGGGAGAGAGAGAGAGAGAGAGAAATGTGTATTTGGTCTCCTGGGTCCCGGCTCCCCATCATTATAACCTTAGTCATACTTCATACTTCCTTCCCTTTTATCTTTGACACACTCCATCTGTTTCTCATCATGTGAAACCCCAATATAAATACAGTACCAGGCCTGTGCAGTGCACAGGCCACTCTGTGTTTAAGATACAGTCCTAGCACATGTTATTTCTAAGGTGTACCTCTAATAATATATTATTTTCGAAGGTTTCAAGCTTAAAATGCATTTTAAAGCAAGTAATCCCCAAAGATTGCAGCACAAATCAAGAAAAATGAGAAAGCCAGTGGTGTTTTGGAATCACCGCGGAGGTGCATTTAGTTCACACAATCTATACTACCTGTAAATCCACACACAAACTGAATGACAGACAGACACCACAGGTAACTCCCTAGTCTGCAACCCTTCCATGTCAGAACACAATGGTCACACTGACCTCCAGGGAGAGCAGGGTTCAAGACCAGCTGACCCCTAAATTCCCCATCAAACACAAAAGCAAAACAAGTGCGTTCACGCAGGGGTCACAGTTTACACTGAGAACCGCCCTGCCTTTAGCCCGCTCAACCTGCAAGGTGTGTGGGTGGATGGAGGACCCATCCGTGGGGAGAGGGGTCTAGAAATGAAGTATGTCCTGGGTGGCTGTGATTGCCCCACTACAGTGAACCTCATCTGTACCTCATCCCTTCTTGCAGGGTATGCAACCATGAAGTCAATCAGCACGACACCAGGGCATCAATCACTCAAGCTCCCTTTGGGGTGACCTGCTTGCTCCTCGAAAGAATACAGAGTTAAAAAAAAAAAAAAAAAAAAAAGCAGCACATATTTCAGAAAAAGGGCACTGGGGGTTTGTACCAGCCCAATTCTAGCATAGCCTGGACAATGCAAGTAATCAAGGCATTACATTTATCACTTTAGTGTACTTTTTTAATCTCATGGTTCCCCATATTGTAGCCTATCTTTGATTAAAATGATTTTGAAGAAAGAGTAACAACGATACATTCGGTCCAGATCCTCATATCTTCCAATTTCACATTGTGCCAAAGGAAAGAAAATCAGTTTTTCCCCTCTCGATTATCTCGCATGCAGTTTTGCATCCTCCTCCAAACAAATCTCCTGCTCCAAAGGGCCCTGGCCCCATTAATAATTCCCTCTCTAATCTCCCCCTTCCATCTGATCAGGTCTTTTCTTCACAGCCCCTCTCCATTTCTCACCTGCCCAGAAACTCCATCAACACCTCCTCCTCTCCCTCTGTGCAGGGTTCACCGCTTTTGATGTCCCGTTGTTAGCTTAAAATGAGCTTTAACAACTGTATAATCTGAAATAACATTGCCTTAGCCAATTCCTGGAAGGAGAGGAAGGGAAGAAGAGGAGATGAAGGAGAAGAAAGAACATGTTCCAAGCTAATGGATGTTCCCTGGATGTGTAATGTAATAATTTTTGGTGAAAAGGAGCAGGAGAGCATATGAGGAAGAAAAAAGATGAAATGGATGGATGAGTAGGGGAATAGATGAATAGAGGTTAGGGTGAGAGGCAGCAAGTGAAAGAGTGAGAAAGGAGAGAGTGGAAAGCAGATGGAGCCAGAGAGAGGCTGGGCTGATTCAATCTATTCGCAGGGCCTGCGGTCGCTCCTCTCAGACCACTCTGACAGGCGATTTGGCAGACTGATCAAAATTATAATCTCATACCCTTCTCACATCGCATTGGCAGATGGCATGCATGTGGTCGCTCTCCTGACTTCTTCCTGCCAATGATGCCATTGGATATGTGATACAAATGGAAGATCTCTTGATGGAAACCTGACTCGCGGCACAACTTCATTTTCACCCTGAACGTATTACTCGCACGCTCTTTACAGCGCGAAGAGCCGACTTTAAAATATTCTCCAACTGAATTGTTGATGTACCAAGAGTTTAAACGTATCTCTGTGAGCTTGCATGCTCGGCTGGAAGTTCCTCTGATGTTTAATTCATAATCATTATGCAACTCAGCACTGGCCTAGCCTTTGCTCGACCTCAGTAATCTTTGAGGATTTCATTATTGGAGTTAGCAATCTCTGATTCTGCAGAGGAAAAAGGACCACGCTCTAATTCACTCTACCATGACTCATCATTACACTCTAGAGCTTCAGCAAGTAGCTGCACCACCTCCTCACTGTCCTCATCACGACTAATTCCCATTTCCTTCTTTCCTTTACCTAGCATTAAGTAGCCGGCCCTCCTCCCTCTCCCCCTTCAAACCCCTGGTGTTGGATGTCACTAACAGCACTTACTGGCCCTGCAATACAGCAAAGAAGCCTGCAGCTGCCTGGCTGCCAGTCCCTGGTGTGGTCAGAGTAGGAGGCCTATTGTGGCCAAGCCATTGATCGAAAGGAGTAATGGATCTGGCTTAGGCTGATAATGCATGATGTAATTGTCAGAGGAGTTTAATTATATGCTTATTACATGAGGCACTGAGTATTCACGCTCCCTCCCCATTTACTGCACACTCTCAGTGAAGGCCATATGGAAAAAAAAAGGGAGGGAAAAAAAAAAAAAATCACGCGTCATTTAAGAGGAAGATTTAAGGTCTTAAGTGGTGCATGGACGGTACACCTCCACTTGAGGCATTTGCCAAAGATTGCATTGTTAACCTTTAATAATAATAATAACAGTAATAAAAACACTGCTTTATGGCCATTATAACCCAGTATATTTGTGGTTTTGAGATTCCACATACACAGGTATTTCCAGTTTAACCATTGACATTGAGAGGAGTGTGAGGGTCCCAGTTAATCTAAAATTTCTATCATGGCACGCAGCCCTTCTATCCCTCCATCCCCTCATCCCTCCAGGCCATGCTGAACCGTAATGGTGGCCTCATCGCATGTCTGAGTGCATACGCTACACTGAGCAATGCTTTTCAATTACCTGCGCCGGAGCCCTAGATGAAAATACATAGCACATATTTCTGAGGCAAAATGCTTAGGTCAGACGCACTGAGAAATAAAATATACCTTATGTCATTTAATTTGACAGTTGTCCTTTCCCAGCTAGTGAATAGAGGTCGTCACACGTACAGCTGTGGGAGCGCGGCTGTGTACAGTGCGTGTGGACGTCTGCATTCGGTGTGTTTATGAATCAAGCTATTCATGCTGGGATTTAGCTTTGAAAGAGAATAACAGTATGAATCCACACACAACATCCCCGGCTACATTATTCATCTCAGTGGGGAAAAAAAAACAACATAGCCCTTATCACCTCATCATCACCTATGTGAGAAAACCACAGGGTTTAGGTTTCTGTATCCTCCACAAGTAACACATGAGGACTGTAACCTAATCATTAGCAGCAAGAACCTGAATGTTTACAACTTCCGAACCCTGTCAGTGTGTATGGTAGATGGCGTCGAGCACACAGAGGAATTGAATGCGCTGAGTTGTTAGTAGGCGACATGCCTTTAAGGCTAGTGAGACCACGCAAGAGGCGCTAACTAGCATGGCAGGCAGAAATGAATTCCAAATTGTAAACATTGGTGAGAGATTCACACAGCAGTAGGGAGGAGAAAGAGAGAAAAGCTAAATTAATCAGATTTAAAAGCTTAACTACAATGTTAATTGTCCATGTAATTGTGCAGCATGCTCGATCAACAGCAAATCTCCACAGGCCATGTTTCTTAAAAAGTCCCTCATCGGACAGCAGCTTACTTTACTGTTTACGGCCACGTCTGAAATTACCCCCTCGAATTCATAGTGTGTGAGACAGAAATGTGTCAGCACGAGTCGCGCTCGGCAACCATCAGGCCAGTTTTATGTGGGGTTCAAACCGTCAAAATAAATCCCCATATTAATCATGCTTTTTGGGGGGGGGGGGAGAAAGAGAGGGGAGGGAGGAAGAGGAGGGGAGGGGTTGGAAATCTCCTGGTGTCCGCCCATGTCGGAGGCTGCATTAATGAGCTTCAAGTAGGGAACAGAGGCTAAGGCCGGGTCTGTAATGGTGTCCGCCTGGAATAGACAGGGTTATGTTTGTGTATATGTGTGTGTGCTAGTGAGAGAGGTGGAGGGGGGTGGGGGGGGGGTGGAGAGTTAGAATGCATGGGGTTGTTTGTTAGGGGTGAAAAAGGACACCTCTGATCTCTCACACACAAATCATAGAGAAGATCACTGGCTCTGACTGCTACAGTCCGCTCTATGCCTGTGCCTCCCCACACAACATCCAGCTGGGCTGGCATCGCTGTTTATGAAGCTGGCAGATATCCAGCCACGCAGCTATGCATTTTCTGTGTTTCTGATATGGAATCGCATAAACTCAGGAAAAAAAAAAAATACACATTCGCCTGATTGCACATACAAACTTTGGAAAACACAGATAGAAAACACAGTGAGGCATGTGGACCGAAACATAACATCCAGTCGCCTTGTGAACATTAGTTTGGAGGTTACACTCCAGCCCTATTTGCAGCATTTAGCAATTAGGTGGAAATGCTCAGATCAAATATGGAACAACAAACACTAGCAGTTATCTTTTTATAATCTCATGTATGGAAATGAGTGTTTGATTTTCTCCTCATGCAAATGAGATTTTCAATTAACTAAAAAAAAAATCTGGGGCTTGGCAGAGCGTTGCACGCTTGTCTATTGTGTCCTCCCCACACAGAAATAAATTATGAATACCTAAATAGCATTTCACATTTGAGATAATTATGGTGCTGGGAGAGAGAGAGAGAGAGAGGGAGGAGAGAGAGAGAGAGAGAGAGAGAGAGAGAGAGAGAGAGAGAGAGAGAGAGGGAGCATCTTTTAACATGCAAATAAAATACACCACTTTGTTTTCTCTTGCAAAGATCAATCATAATTGGGCAGGTACACACAATCACAGGGGTAATTTGATGACCCATTTCGTTTTTGGATCACGCACCCCAAATCTCTCTGCTCCTCTCCCATGTGTGCTGCTCTGTGTGTACTCTGCATTCACTGACTTCAGTAGAAGAATAAAAAGTCTGATTATCAAAGGCTCTCCATGCTGACGGCACGGCACAAAGCCGCATTTCATTTTATTTTCCTGTTCACTACTTCAATAAGATATCCCCAACTTTTGAAAACAATGGTATGCCGATTCACATTTCAGGCTTGCTGGCTCCATTTGGAAGTCTGTCTCCTTTTCAAATGGCAGAGAAGTAATTGAATGGAGTTGCACTCTGATCTCTGATCTCTAATCTTTCTGAAATCCTTATCACAGTGTCTGAGTTCAAAAGATAAGGGGTTACGCTGCAGAGCAGCTCCTTATGCACCGCTAATGAATGTTCCGACAGCGAATTGGTGAATGAGGCACCAGACAAGTCATTAACAATGAATAGTGTACACATACGGAGAACAAATGTACAGTGCATTATATATATATATACATACACAGAGAGCACTCTCACATACACAACAAGACCTACCCACCACCCACTGACTCACACAGTTCATATTCCATGATTGCCAAGCCAATTAGGCTCTCCAAAGGCTGACATGCACATTACAGAGTGGCGTCGTTGCCCTCCCTTAGGGCTGGTGGGCTGTGAGTTTCGGCCTCATGTAAGTTGCCTCCCTTGCCTCCTTTGCACTCCCCGTGGGCTTCGTGAACGGTAGAGTCTCGGTCTCTAATGTAATCTTGTGGACTCTAGGGGAAAAAGGCCAAAGCTCTCTAAAAGAGAAAGGCAGAAGAGACAGGGGGAGGTCATTCAAAGTCATGTCTGGAACGGGATTTGAGGGACTGCTGCGACCAAAAGCTTGCAAAGAGGTGAACTGTTGAAACACGCCGTATGTCACCTTCGAGTACAGCGTACGCCTGTCAACACATGTTTGCACATGCTTGTGTACACATCATGTACAAGGTGAAGAAGCTTCGGGAGAGGGCGTTTCTGTGGTTTCGAAAGTGCTAAAAGCAAATTCGCCAGAGGACGGAAGAAGTCAGACTCTCTGTGATGTTTGTTTTTACTGTACAGAAGCACAGTCGCTGACCACTTCAGTGAGTCAAACACTTAGAGATATGAGAGTACGCGTGGATACACGGTGCACTGCAAAACGAGAGTGCTGAGATTGATGTGAACACCTTTGAGGGCTGCTGGGTGTGTTTACCAGTGGATTTCTACTGTAGCAGGAGGTAATTCTGCAAGCCTCCACACACTCACAAGTATCAATCTTCTGTGACCTGGCCTGGAGACGCATCCTCCCAGAGGAAGCAACTCTCTCCTTCTTCCTCCCTCTCTTTCCATCTCCTTCCCTTATCCCTTTCTCTCACAGCCCCTCTTTATTTCTCATGCCTTCTCTGTTTTCCCCATTTACTTCGACTCACTCTCCTTCTCCTGTATCCCACCCTCCCTCCTTCCTCTCCCCTTCGCCTCCATCTCTCTTCCTCTATCTGACCTCATCCCTCCACTGAATCTCTCTGCTGTCAAGTGATGCACCAGGAACGCGGAAGTTGTGAACTTGTGAGGAGTGAGATCAATAAAGCAAGGACAGGCTGAACGATCTACCCAGAGACAATGCGTTTTGTGCCGGGGATGGGCACCGCAGGCCATAAATCCTGCCATCCACGCCGTCTGGGCAAAGAGCGTCGGCCGTCATCATCATCGCCCTCGTCATCTGGAGGGGAGCAAAGGAGTCACTGTAAACAGTTACGTCAGCCGTCCCATCACTGCCAGCGGAACAGATAAATCCATATTAGCAGGAGTGATGAAGGAGACTTTGATGCACGTTCATAACTGAGTCGCGTCAGTGAAATATGAGTGGGCAGTGTCATATATGTCATGACAACATACTGTAGATGGGTTTTCATATGAGGGAGGCACACACACTGGCAGGCATGAGCTTACCATAAGCTGTTGATGATAAGTGTGATTGGCGACTGAGCCGGAGCGTAATCTGCAACCTCTGAGAACTTGAACGCATCTTTGACCTTTTATATGACTCTCTGTAATGATCCATGTTATTGTAGATGCATGCTGATCTACTGACAGATGACAGATATGTAAATCAAAATCCCAACATACAGAAAACACATACAAACACACGCGGGGCCTTATGATGCGCTGCTTCAAAAATTCACCAACACTAACCACAGCAACTTTTTTTTGTGGGGGGGAGAGAGAGTGGGTGTGTTTGGGTGTGGGCGTGTGTATGTGTGTGTGTGTGGGTTAAGAGCACCCTCACAAAATATTTTATTTATATTCCATACATAAATAGCAGGCTGTTTGGTCCCGTCCCAGCAGTCTTCATATTTCCTGGTGACATTATCAGCTGTCTCCATCGTGTGCAGAGCGGGAAATAAATTGCATTTTTGCTGTTGGTTCTGTGGCTGCAGACGGCAGGAGGAGCATTATAATATAAAACATGAATAAACAAAATCACTCATGAGCAAATGTGCAGGAGCATGGGGAGGTAATCTCCTTTAGGCATGGTCCTTGAAATTAACTCAAAGAATCTGCACATGAAACGTGTTAAGAAGATTAATCAAATATTTCTCCTCCCCTCCACCCCCCCTCTCCCCACCCCAACTCCTGCTTCCATTCAAAGTTTTTTTTTTTCTTCTCTTTTTTTTTTTTTTTTTATTCGAACATTATGGTAATTACTTGTTATTGTGCTTACTTGAGGAAGATTGCTTGGCCACAGGTGAATCGGAGTGAAGCAAAGGATAACGCTATATGTGTGAAATTGTCATATCATCTATTTTCTAATGTGGCTTAGGCTGGGCATGAGTGTGCCAAATGTGAGACATGTGCACAGGAGCAGTGGGCCTGAATAAGCCACAGAGAGTGAACTAGGCAGATAATACTTTTAAAGTAAAGTGTTTTGAATCGCAAAGTAGTTTTCTTGTGTCAAGCGCCGGATCAACCTCATTGCGTATCCCATAATGCATCTGTGTCCCAGCGGTGGAATTTGCTAGATAAACATCATTCCCTGTATCTCGCACCTCCTGACGGTCATACATCAATTACACCATATGATGCGAGCTTCGTTCGGGAGCTACAGTTAAAGAATACAGGATTGGATGCCACTCATACGTCCTTCATCTAAAATGGCTGTCAGACGTAAGCGCAGGTAAATCACTCATCTGTCCATGTAATCATGCAAATTTGCATTATCCCTCATGTCCCGCGCAGCTCTTGTCACTCATTTATGCATGTTTTCTTCCTACCTCATCGCCCACATCATGTTGGACTGTTTAAAATACACAATATGTGTTTTTTTGCTGCAGTATCCAGGGAATATTAGCTCCAGACAACTGTAGGGATTGCCACTGCTGTTGATGCAGACATTCATGATCCCCAGAGGATGAATCCTGATGACGTTTGTGACTTTCAAAATTTCAGCTTGTCCAATACTGCAGTTTGTTACCTACCACTTCACTTAATGACAGAATCTCAGCCACTCTCTGCAGTACTTTGACATTAATGCAGCAAGAAAATTCTTTATCCATCTGGTGTGTAATGAGTATTATAATCTCATGGGGATGTTAGCATGGTATATGTAACACTTACACTCTTCTTATTTATTTGTTCATTTAAAATAGAGGAAAAAGCTAGTCACATTATTTCAGCATAACGTGTAACAACATCTCTCAAGTCTGCTCTGTGTAATTCAATTATATTCTAATTATTCTAATACGAGTATGCACTGAACGGTTGCATTTAAAAGTTGATCAAACTACGTCGAAGTCGAATATGAAACATAAAATGAACACAAAAACAAAGAAACACCACAACTGTGTGTTGTAAGTGTTCATGAAATTCATATTTGACTGTATAATTCAACGCTGACCTACACGACAAAAAAGGAGAAGTACTCTATAACTGCTACCGACAAACATTACAGCAATAAATAAAAGTATGAAAATCCATCAGGAGAGAGCAGCCAGTGTGACAAAACAAGCCTCTGTGGCCTTCAGTTTCACACACAATCCAGGCAGAGTGACAGAATTTTGAGAGGCAAAGTCACACTCAGACCTTGGAATATGTTATGCTATGGCTTCAGCAGAGAGTATGGATATTGGTATGGATATAGGGGAAAGGGAAGGAGGGGTTGAGTTTACGAATGTCCCCAGTGACCAGGGTGTGTGCATGGCTGATCAGTCTGCGGCCTGGTCTGGTCCGCGATGACTGATGAGTTGGCAGTGGACCTTGGAGGTTTGGGTGATAGCCTTTCAGTGTGTGATTCACGGGGAGCGCCCTGTGCACTGACATCCTCTCGCGCCGTGATTGAGTTCACAATCCTGTGCCATTCCTCCCAAGTATATATGGCTCCCAAATAAATAAATGGCAGAATCATGAGATCCCAACTGCAATACAGCAGCTGTAACAGTCTGGGATACATCCACTACGAAGAGGACGAGATTACCTGCAATGTTTTGGTTTTTTTATTTTATGGTCTGCTGATACTTCTACGTGCTGACAAATGTAGCTGGGTTACTTTGATATTATCAGTAATGAGGTAGATGACCTGTAGATCCAGCAGCCAGTTAGTCTGGCTTAGATTAAAGACTGGAAAAGAGAAACAGTTAGCCTGGTTCTGTCCAAAGGGAGAAAAAAAGCCTACCAGCCCCTTTAAAGCTCACTAATTAACATATTAGACTGTGTCTATTTTTTTTGACCCATTCGAAAGCTGAAATGTCTAAAGTTTTATGGAGATTCATGTACCAAGAAATAATCCATCACATCAAAATTCCATGCTAAGCTAACTTAGTTTCTGCTGGTTGCCCTGCAATCTCACACTGACAACATCCAGGAAATTACTGTTCCTGACCCAGAAACAGCCCTGCACATAAACCTCTGCAGAACCACAAATTGTCATTTTAACACTTTTTTTGCAACGGATTAAACAAATGAGAAACAACATGTTAATTAGGGAGCTTTGGAGGCTGATTTTACTTCTAGAGCTGAGCTAGGTGTTTCTCTCTGCCTCCGGTCTTCATGTTAAGCTAAGCCAACCATCCCCAGGCCGTAGCCTCTAATTTAAAGGACAGATGTGTGAGTGGTTTGGATATTGTATAATTCTCTGTGGAACCATCTGTTGCGCTGAATGTAAAAATGTAGCTTCACCCTTGCTTATCCAAGATGTCAACTTCTGCCTTTGAGCAGTGCTCGTTCGTCCTCTCTGACTCCTTCACTGTTGACCTAAACACGGCTGATGCCAGCGTCCTTGTTATCCATCTCATCGTCTCCTTCCACCACCTTCTCTGCTCTATTGTATTAACAATAATCGGCGAACTCCTTAAATCACTCAGGTTCCTCAAGAGTCTCCTTCTGTCCTCGCGCGCAAACCTCTGGCAGAGCATTTGATATCATGTAAAAGAGGATTTGCACAAATAACTCCATAATCTCCAACAGCCAGTAACAGGGTGACGTAGTTGTTGCTGTCAGTGAATAACGAGGCAATATGGAGGTGAGTCATTCCTCAGTGAGAATGGGGTCTTAGCCAAAGTCTTTAAGCAGATAAGCCTGTTTGGGCTAATGAATGGACAGATTCCGAGATGTCATCTGAGATTTCTTCTCCACATGTAAATAGCAACAGGACATACTGAGGAAGGGCACTCAAGTGTACCTGCATAAAACCATTAGAGTCAATAAAGGAATTAGAGAATATACAGTTTTATAGTTCATATTATGTTAAATCTTGTTAAGATCCACTGGCAACTGCATTATAAACATATGAGGGACATAAAAAAGACAACAGCCTTTGATGTCGACAATAAAGGCCTGGATGAGTATCCAGTCGGCGCTGCACTAATATCAAAGCATCACTATCAGCACAGCAACATTTGTTTTTCACCACCGCACCCTTATTAAGGGTGAAATTAGCTGTGCTCGAAATGAGTGAGAGCTGCACGCTGAACTCCTCGTACGCCGCGGACAGAGATAGGGATCAGGGGGAGAGCAGGACGCACCGTCTGTCCAGACCTCAGATGTTCAATGTGAGAGCTGCTCGTCTTATCAGTCCCCCTGAAATGGCCCTCTAATTGGGGACATGCTTCTATGAAATGTGTATAAATTGACGGTAATTGCTTTTGTATGCATGGAAATGCAAATTTTCCTCTATAATGGCTATCAAGAGAAACATACAAACTAGTTCAGCGGGTTCCTGTATCATGGACGAGAGAGCAATAAATAAATGCAGGCCACGCGCACAGTCCTAATGTAAAGCAAATGCAAATTTGAAATGGAACTACTATATCTCGTCCTTTTGAGTGCTCCTATGGTAATTACTGACTAAAACGTACACGACTGTGGCCTCCCCATCTCATGTTTTCTCTCCAGAGAATAGAACGTGGACATGAAATGCGGCATCAGAACACTTTTCTGAGGCAAGGCACCCACTTGAGATGCTGACTGCTTGCGATAACTCCTGGGTTCAACGTCCCATAGGCAGAGCTTTGGCATAATCCATTCTCCATACAGATTTCTCCCACGGAAGCTGCTTTATCCCATTATCACAGGCATTATACAAATGTATACCGCTGTAATCCACACACTTAGAGCCCGATGCTTTTGGAAAGAGCCATGTTGATGATGACAAACAGCTTCTGATACAGTATAGCACAAATAGACTTACTCTGGTACAAGTCAGTGCAAGGACTAGAGGTAGGCTGCGTTCACAACACTGTTCAAATCAAAGTTTGTTTGTTTGTTCGTGTGTACATGTGTTGGCGCAAATGAGCATTCTGAGCAAACTATTTTCTGGGGGAGATGTTGCGTATAGAAAACTTGGTCCTGGCTGTATGGGGGTGTTTAACATATCCAAGGTCTCCAGCAGAGACATATAGAGACACAAGCGGGTCACGGGGGATGCTGATAGCTCTGTGAACTCAGCAGGTGGTTGAGCGCAAGACGTGATAACTAGATGTTCTCGATGACAACAGTGGTGGAGCTGGTCTGTCTCTAATGTACTGTATTTGCCTAATAACACAGCAGGCAGCAGAGGTCTGGGTGTGATGAGGAAGAACCCCCCCCCCATCACAAACACAGAGGAAGACATGGCCCATATACCCTCCAGGGGCATGTGACCCATGAAGGACAAAGGATGAAAAGACAAGTGTGTCTGTATGAGAAAGAAAGAAAGACAAATAATATCTTTCTCAGCTGCTCTTAATTGTGAAAATTGGTGCGCACCAGACAGGCTTCTTGCAGACATTATCGTTAAGGTGAAGCTTGCCAACTGATGGTTGAGATTTATGCTTCACTGGCTTGCGTAGTGCTGGGGGAGACATCATCCACCAGCAGATGTGCACAGCTCACCACTCTCTGCCACCTCTGTAATTGACATCTGCATGTAAGAGAATGGCAGCGGCACCAGTCTGTGCCATGTTTCTAGGAAATAAGGCAGAGAATAAGCAGAGCACATCCTGAGAGGTTTGCATCAACTGTCTCTCGAATGCCTGTGAGTGCTCTGGCATTAATGGAACATATTATGCCACAAATTATGGAATCATATACAGCAGCTGTTGATCCAATTTAGATGTGGTGCTACAGCTAAAACAAGTCCCTCCAGGGAAGAGTGTCTAGTTTTGGTTTATATGGCAAGATTCTGATCTCTTCAGCTGTCGTCCGCGGTGCATTTCATGACTTTATGCAAAAATCCTCTATTACTTTGGAAAGGATAAAGACATGCCTCTGAGGATGGAAGTGCAGAACTAACTACGATGGAGTGATCAATAGAACAATGCAATCTGCAGAGGCCTATGAACAAGCCATTACATTCCAGTGATTAAATCCATACAAGTGCATCCTGTTATTGGTTCAAATCTTGGACTATTGGATCCATTCGCTCGTAACAAACTGTCACAGAGTTGGCTGATGATTTAATATTTCTTGTCCTCTCTTTTGCCATAAATTGTAATTTCCCAGGCTTTTAAGTCCTCTGTTGTTTTCATGAATATACGTACCAAAGTCTCCACAGAAACACATTATTACAAAACGTCTATTGCGACATACTTTGAAAGCAGTTGCAGAAAACATAATGCTTTTTTTTCTCCGTATCTTGAGTTACTGCATATACACTGGACAAAATTAACTTCTACCTTCAACCGGGATTAAGTACAGCCACCGTAACTAATCAGATTTCTATGACGGAGAGAATTCATCGAGATTTACTGTGGGCTCCCATCCATTTGGGGTTAATGAGTGTCTTCCACAGCCTCCTCATAGCTATTTCATACCTCGGGGATTTGAATAATTCCCATTGATAGTTTCAAAATCTCAAATGAGACAGGATTAATCAAAAGCAGAGAAAGTAAAGCTGATGAGGGTGAAGCGGCGCATGAGGATGAGGATGTCCAAATCAGGAGGAAGGTGACTAGTTATACACGGTGGGCAACACATTCACATTATTTTAATGGCCGGTGGGGGTCTGTGACTGAAACAGTCTGAGCCGCTTCACACGAGTGAATGATGATATTTAGAGCTCAAAGTGTGCTTCCCCACTTTAATCAAAGGACATTTCTACATACTGGAGCTGTCATTTTTAATAAAAAGTGAAGATAGCCCACAGTATCACACTTTTTTTTCTTCTTTGGACAAGTAAGGTTCAAATATGGGCTATTCATTATGGCAGCGCTTAATTGGCAGTTGGCTATCCTGTTGACTGATACTTCTCTTTTTGAGCCGGAGGGAGAAGGATTGCTTTGTCTGGCAAAAATTCGGTATGCAGGAAAAAATCTAGAATGTATGAAAGGCCCATTTTCTGCAAAATATAAAGGTGAAACAAACAAAACAAAGGATACTCAAGTTAAAAGAAAAGAAGTGCAGGAGTATCTGCAGGCATCTTGCTTGTGCTTTATTCTTGGTAAGGTCCACGTGCTTCAGACTCTTCAGAAAGCCACTATTGTCGATGTTCCCACTTCCATTCATTCATCTTACGCAAGTCAATTTCATTATTCACAGCAGGGCTGTTGAAAAGCATGTATGAACTCGAGCGCTCGCAGGGTGGTAGCCCTATGTGGTATGGGCACTGGTATTTAAGTTCCCTGGGATAAATCATTTACGTCAATTCAGTTACTGATGAGGCATGAATACATATGGTGAATTCTGTTCAGACGTGATTTATTTTAATTGTCACACTGGGACCTGCTATTACACTGCTGCAGAATGGGTCACTGCATTAGAAAATTAAAGCAGAGGCTCTAATTTGAAATCTATTTGTAAATTCTGGCCGGTGGGATAAAGATGTGCTGAGCGCATATAAATGTTCTCCCAGAGTGCCTTGAACTTCTTCTAAACTGGCTGACAGTCACCTGGGTGCGTCGCTCCCTCCCAGGCGCACGCCGCCACTGTGCTCAGTCTGAGGGAACTCAAATTAAGCTGCAGCAAAGGCACACGTCTTACATGAATGAGCATACGTTTGCGGTGTCTGGGGTGCGGTGCGAGGTGTGAGGTCAGCAAGTGTGTGGCATGCCGGAGGCTACTTATGTTCTGGATTTCATGAGCCCCATTTCCATGGATCATTTAATACCTTCCCTCATCCACTTTTGGGGATATATAAGTGGAAGCTGCGGCAAGCGGCTGCAGTTGGCAGTGATCCTTATACAACTTGAGATATATTTATGCAATTTAAGTTGCCAAAATACTGCTTATTTAACCCTAATATTAAAAACTTACTCTGTAATGTGACGGCACTGTTACAGTCAGTGTCAAGAACAGTTAGTATCTAAACTGCTTCCAGTTTGTCGTGTCAGTGTAGAGTAGAAATGTATGGCTAACCCTCCAGCTGTGTAGTTTGAGACTGCTCCCAAAAGGCGTGCTCCCTGATGGCATGTCAGATGTACTGGCAGCCGGGCCAGGACCCCCAAAACTCTGCCTGACAGGTTAGAGTGCACAGACTAGCTTCTAAAACTGCTCTTTCACATGGCCTTTTGTCTTGTGTTGTCATCAGTGTCTTCCCTGCTTTGATGTCTTGTACAGTTTGGGAACGCATTGTTCCAAACTCACTGTACTTGCTTTCAGGGGGGAAACAGAGGTCATGGTTCTGTTTAGACTGTGTGGAAAATATGACTTTTCTTCTTCTTTCCCCTGCCTTGTTTGGCATCTTTTGACAACATCACTGTGGGAACTTATGATGGAAGAGCGGCTTTTGATCTGAATGCAGCCCAGTGGCAGAAGTATATGGAGAACCAAGACACTCCTTCCAGGTTTAGTATGCAGAGGTGCATATGAGTAATATTACATTATGATTACAGAATAAATCACAACACTGTTAAAGATCCTGCAACAACACAGTGAAGGAGTCCCAGTTAAAATCTATCTATCTGACACTGAAATAAATACCGACTCAAATATTGCTCACCTCAGTGTGCAGCTCTATGCAGATTTTAGGCACTTTAAGCAGCTTTGCTGTGTCTAACCCAATCGCTACATAAGAATAGTGATAATTGACAAATCTGAGCTAACTACTTCATATATTGTCGGGCAGTGTAATCCACAGCAATGCATAAAATCGTCATCTGTAAGAACCACGTCTCTAAAAAAACCTGACTTCATGAGCTCAGAAAAACAGCCCTGCTATGGAGAATTCACTAAACTCATAAAGGAACAATTAACCCTTCAGTTAGAAGAAAAAAAATACTCCAAATGACCAGATTCACAGATACATGGTTTTCACTGGACAGGAAGGGGATGAAAAATTGTAAACTGAAAAGTAACTTAAGCTGTCAGACAAATGTAGTGGAGTAGAAGTAGAATGTAATGCAAATACTCATAAAGCACCTCCGTCTTCTACTTAAATACAGCGCTTGAGTAAATGTACATTCCACCACTGTTCATGCAGTAACTTTTATAACATTCATAAAAACAATAACCAGCCTCATTGAAAAGCATGTTTTATGTGCACAGTGAAAGATTGATCATTTCCATCAACAGCACCTGCACAGTCCCTTTATTCTGTAAGGACTCTGAATATCATTTTTTTAAATAGACCTATGTATTCCTTCTCCTCTAAAGCAAAAATCACTTGCCTCCAAACGGGCTTTTTTTTTTTGATAATGATCAATCATGAGCAGAGTGAGCGGTGGGTCTGAAATAATGAGATCCTATTTCCCTTTCATTCTACCTTTTCCTTCCAATACTCAAGTCAAGTTTAAGTAGAGAGAGAGGATGATAGATTAGTTGAGAGGGTCTCTGACAAGAGGGGGGAGAAGGAGATAAAGAGAAAAAGAAACCAAGGAACAGCAGCTGTTCCATCAAGCTCGGATAAAAGTGCTGCGTAACGTGCCCCCCTTTCTGAAACGCCGTGGTACCTCCAGATCCCCCATCGACATCTCGGCAAGCAGAGGAGGAAGTACAAATGAGATCATGACAATTGGAAAAATTCCCTAGAATGTCATTCAAATCTAAAAATAAAAAGCGAGGCAAATCAATTATCCAGTTTGTGGCCTACAAAACAGACTGTATGAAAGCACACGCAGCTCAAGAAACACAGCGCTGAAGTAAGCATGTCAGGGCTTCTGAGGAATAGTAGGAATGATGGGCATGCGAGTGTGTGTAAATCTTTCAATTGACATTTCATCACGTCTGCTATGTCCCCTCATAAACTCATAAATCAGAGAACAGAATGTCATAATTTACATATACAAACATCCATCTGCTGTTGATGCTTTGGTTGCTTCATGTCAAACATTGTATCTTCCTATCAAACCTCTCCGATGCCTGATGGCTTTGGTGGGGGAAGAGAACGTCCACGGAGAGAGCCCGTCTGCATAATGCAAGTCTCATTTTCCAGAGTTTATATTTTGTGGAAAACTATGTTGTGGTCAGAATAAGCGAGCTGAAAAAGGCAGAGGTCATTAACTGACTTTAAACAGCTTAAAGGAATAGTGCAACATTTTGAGAAATGCGCTCATTTAGATTCACGCTACAGCCAGCAGCTAATTAGCTTACCTTAGCACAAAGGCTGGAAAAAGGGTGAGAACAGATATCCTAGCTCTGTCCAAAGGTGACAAAATCCAAATCATTGTTTGAGTCTCTGCTGGTTAACTGGTGAGCTAGGCTAGGCTAGCTGTTTCCCTCGTTTCCAGGGCTTGTCTTAGGCTAAGCTAACCAACTGTTGGTTGTAGTCTTATATTTACACTACAGATATGAGAGTATGTATTAATCCTGTCATCTGTCTGCCAGAAGGTGAAAATAAATAGGGACTTTGTGAGCCTTTTGGGAACAATATGTGTGAGTGAGACGCACTACTGTACATGTGTGCCGGTCTTGTTTACTCTAATGCCAAGTCTTAGCGTTGCTCTCAACATATCTTAATGAATTATTTTAGGTTTGAGCGAACGTCTGCAGTAAAAAAACATATATTTCAAAAATTCTATATTGATTCACATTTCTAACGGCGACATCTGCTTTGACGCAGCCCGTCATCACCGTCTTGTCCAACATCTGCGCACATTAGCACAACTCAAGCTGATGGCATTGAATATGGTGCTATAAGTACTGTACAGTGTAAAGTACGAGTTGCTCGTGTGAGAATCTTTGTCTCCAGTGTCACAGTCAGTGGCAGCGTGTGTGAATGTATGGCCACAATCACGGTCCCAGAAACTCTTATTCCACGATATTTGCTTGGTGAATTTATAGACTCTCATTTTGTTTTGAGCATCGTCTCCAAATGAAAAACAAAAAAGCCATCATGGTGCCTCTTATGAAACAAGCATTGAGAATTCATACGTCTGCCTCCTACTTTTTATTGGAATGAAAAATATTGCTCCAACACCCAATGTCTGGGCTGCAAATCAGGTTTGAATCATGTGAATGGATGTGTTTTGGGTTTCTATGCTACAGTAGCTCCCACTTATTCTCCACATTTCAAACCTTGTGACTGACTCTCAGACAGTGCATAATACAGATGTGATATCTAGGTCACGGATGTCCCAATATGGAAGCCTTGTTGCCTGCATGATAATCAGTAATCCACTTTGCTCTGGCTCTGGCCTGGCCAGTGACCCCTGCTGACCTCCTCGGAATTGATTTTGCGCTTGAACCCCAAGCAGGCGCAAATTAAGCCAAGACATCACCAGAAAGCGAGGAAGAGGAGCAGAGGAGGAGAAAACAAAAGAGAAGGGAGGGTACAGAGCAGCACTTTGGGTCTACTGAAAGAAGGTATTTAGCCATGGGAAAGATAGATGGTTACAATGACTTATTTTGATAGAACATCTGTAGGAAAGCAGGCAAAATGACGAGGGCCTTGTGAAAAGCTTAATAGCCTAATTTCCTGCCCAGCCCGGCAGAAATATCTGCCTGACGCTGACAGCTGATGAAAATGCACCAGGATTTGATTTTCTCCCAAGTGGAGAACAAGTTAAGACCTATCTCTCGCTCTGCAAAGTCCCTCCGGCGATACCCTGTGTGTGCGTCTGTAAGAGAAAGACAGAAATTTCTGGCCGTGGCTGCTTCCTCCTCAGGGCTAATGACAAATTTAGTGATAATCGTCATGTTTTAATTGATGTTTCTGCACCACTGACTCAAACCACCGGTGGATTGCATCAGGGGGATGAGAGATATGAGCAGTTTTGTATCTGCATGGCTCACAGTTCCTTTTATTGCACCATCCGATCTGTCCAACGCTCAAGGCTTTAATGCGCAGTGCAGGCAACCTACCTATGGGACAGGGCAACCTGCTCACACTCACTGCATGAGGTAGATGGCACATGCTGTCCCATCTCCACGCCGCCACTGTTGGACTGGGTAAAAAGCAGCACTATGCGTACAGCGAGCTGCTTGATTGCCCGCCGGCCCCCCAGCGTGCCGCGCTATGGAGAGGACTAATGTATTTATAACCCCTCTCATATGTGCACTGGGAACAAATTAGAGACAAATGAGGCAGGATTCCTCTGCTCGCCCTGGAAAGCCTTGAAATTAGGGCAGCATCGTTTACAACTAGCACCAGATCACAGCAGCAAACTAATGCAAAGTTAAATATGCTTCTAGAAGTGTCTATACAGTGTATTGTGTAGTATGTTACGGTCTGAGTGCTGCACCATCACAAGCTGAATGCTTTAAACTCGACATGGAGACATTCTGTTTCCCTTCTTTTCTTTCCATTTTCTGTAACGAAGGCGCGCCTTTGATTTGCAGACACTGACCACGCACGAATACTCAAGCTGCCCAAGACAGAAAATGATGCATAGGTGGCCTTAGACACGACATTAGCTGGCTTGGGCTAACACCTGTTAGCTTACTGCTTTGGCAGTATGTGACGAATGTACACAGACTGCAAAAAAGATCCCACTGACATGAGCATCATGTTCAGTCTGAACGCATGTTTAGAGTTCTCCTGTATTCTGTCTGGTGTTTTGGAGTTTTCCACTCACCTTTTCCTGACTTGTCTGCTTCCTGTATGTCTGTCTGCCCCCTGTTGTCTCGCCTCTGCTCCACTTCCTTTCATCTGTTGCGCTGAAATATTAAAACGTGCTCAATTAATATGTTGCTAGTATCCCATGGTGACATAACATGCTTACGCTGCCATTAGCCGCGTTTCCGTCGAGGTGTTTCTGTGCACATTTTGAAATATCACATTCGAAAAGCTTGATGGAAAGTTTTTACACTGTCAGGTGGCTAAGATGACTCTTCAACGTTCTTCTTCTTCTCTCTTTATTGTAGCCATACGTAACATAGCGTATACCGCCACCTTCTGACAAAACTAATGAGCATTTCCTTACTTTTTTTCTTTTGTGAAATGTCAAAATTTTGCTTAAAAACAGACTTCCAAATATCTATTGATGATCAAAGTGTTGTGTTCGCTGTAGCTGTCCAAAAATACTCCACTGAAAGTGATACTATGCCCTTGCTCTTTGACAGTGTAGCTTTGGTATAACAGATTCATATCAGCGAACACTGTCAATTCATAAAAACACACCCAGACGAAGATACACACTTAACTGCCACATCAAAAATGGGAGGACAGGGATACAGTGGCTTTTGTGGTAAAAACTTTTGTAACTGGTTGTACTAAAAAAAAAAAAAAAAAAAACCCTCTCTTCAAAGTGACAGAGAATGTCACATTTTCAATAGTTCACTTCCAGACACAGTGTCTGCTCAGCAACAAACAACAAACTCTCTATATATGTAAATCAGATCAATAGGATATCCATACAAACGGCCTGCAGCTGTGTGTTGCCATCAAGCAGCTCACCTAATGTAATAAGGAACATCAATAGTTGATTTTCAAACCTAGTGGTGCAGAGAAAGAAAACGAGGATGATGAGATTAGCGCAGCTTGGCTCCGACGTCGAGCTCTATTTTATAAACAGTCACAATTAACACAGACTGTCATTATGCAGGGGACAATGAGATGAGTTGGGGAGAGCAGATTAATAACTTCACCGCGTGAGTCAAACTCCGGTGCACTACAAAGACATACTCGTATTTGTTTCTCAGAGTCAACGCTGACATTTGGACGTCTGGATATGATAATTAACCATGATAAGCTGAAGGTGGTGTGCAGCCGCTCACACATCTATTGTGTGTTGGTCTTCAGACAGGTGTAATAATGCGGTTTGACAATCAGCCGCACTATACGATAACCCAGCATTAGCAGGTGTGCTCTGCAGCAGAAACGCCTCCATTAACGGTACATCCTGGGCCTCATTCCCCGAGGTGGATTAAGCCTGGTCTTAACTAATTATGTTTTTACCAGGAGCAGACATGGTTTTCATAGAATTAGCAGTTTCAGTCGAGGAAGAATTACATTAACATTCAGACACACTGTATTTGAGGTAACGCCTTTTAGTTCTCATTATGTTTCTTGTGGTAACAACTTTTTTTTTTTTTTTCAATTAGTGTAATTAACTGTTTGATCTCTTCACCCATGGCTCGTTTTTGATTTGGTCTTAGCCATTTGCCGTATGCATATTAGTTCTAGTCGCATTTTGAGCACATTTTTTGAATTCGGTGGCATTTCAGTCTCATTTTCATCAGCCATTATTAATTTGTATGTCTTCCAACCTACAGGCTGCAGATGTCGCTATCGTTTGCATATGCCGTTACCATGGATACAAGCATTATTCTCGTCCATCTTTGAAATGAGAGGAAAAGGCGCCGGTTACTTGTTTTAACCAGACAGTAATGAATCACACATGCACAGAGTCTGAGCTTCCATTGACCCAATGAACACCGTCTAAAAAAAGCATTCTGTTTTCTCTTCTCAGCCGGTCGACTCTGTCTTATAGTCTTTCTTTAAACGCTTCAAAGTTTGCTAGTTACATAAACCTAAGGGTGTATTTTTCTTACTTCCAATGAACTAACATGGTGGCTGTAAAGTGACTAGTTCATGAGAAAAGTTGAGTTCACAAACTCTTATGTTCACCTTTGTATAGTGTCTCAGCACATGAGTCATGCTATTTTCAGGCCTGACATGCGAACCTGCCATCTCTGTCCCAAAAATAACAAAGAGCTCACACATTTAACACGCGTGATAAGTCTACCTACTCCTTTCCTAATTATGCTTCACTTCCAGTCTTTGCCTCAGCTATCCCACACTTTCAGACAAAGCCAGAGTGTCTCCTCATAATCCTCACTTCCTGCACAGCCAGAGGCTCTGTTTGGAGTGTTTTACTACAGTAGGGTGTCTGAGGGAGACGGAGCTCTCAGGCCCTCTCTCTCACTCGCTCTCGGTAACATTGGATTAGTCAGTGCATGGTGAATCAGCCGTTTGTCACTGACACAGTAACAGCCTACCAGTGGCTTTTATAGGCACCAGGTGAACCAATAAAAAAACTCAGCTTTGGTATCCTCGGGCCAACACAACGGCAATTCATCTACAAACGGCAAGTGCATGAAAAAAGCTCTGTTAAACATCATACCTGAGGGCTTTTCAGTCTTTTCGTATCTTATTTCATAAATCCTCCAACGCTCCCACTCCAGCCAATTACACACATTAAAAATTATTCTCTAGGAAAACGCGCGCATGGAGACGTAAAAGAGGCCGAGACGGAGAACAAACTTCATTTAAAAGTAAATATGTGTTTACAGGGCGGTGAGTTAGTGACCTGGCAGGTTATAGAAGCATTGTCTGCTCTAATTGTGTTTGGTAATGTGTTTCTGAAGCGCCGTTATTGCTATTCATGGTATTCACGCAGGAGCAAATGGCTCTTCCTGCCCATGGACACATAATTGAGGAGCCTGAGGAAGATTACCGCAGCGAGGAGAAAATATAACAGGGCTGGAAAGAAAAAGACAGTTTTGGTAAAAAGGATGAAGCAACAGCCAGAAAAATGAGGGAGGGGAGAGTGGGGCAGCGAGAGACAAAATATGTTTGGAAAGTGTTCAACCACATGTCTCCAATTCATAATTAACTTTTTAGAACCTTCACAAAGCTACGGGAGTGGGGCCGGTGCCAGCGGAGCTATTCCTTTTCACTGGCAGATGTGACTCTGCTGTGTTTTATTATGTTTATTTACATGTTTTCTCAGTGCCAACCGTACATGAGGTAGTTTGAGGAAACACGTGTTGCCAGAGGGCCAACAAGCACACACTCCCGTCTGCAGGAGAAATACAGCAGTCCTTACAGATGAGACATTTGTGTAACTGAATGGATGCTAGATGAGCTGCAGCCCTCTTGGACAGGAAAATAAAGCTGTTTATTCCTGCAAACAATATCTGTCTTATTCAGTTTGTGCCTCTCGCGCGTTTGAAGGCAGCACTAGAAGAGCCGAGTGTTCTTAAGCAATCTATTACTGCATTAATTGCTACACCTTAGGCAGCCATCAGGTAAGTTAGGTACGTGACTAATAAAACACTAATTGTGCAAATTAGATGTTGTGGATCTCTCACTGAGTCAGGCAATCATCACCCACCACAGTATATGGTTAGTAACTCATTGTTTAGGGCGGCTGGTTAATGATGTTGACTCATTAAGGGGTTTGAACACATCACTTGCTGCTTTGTGAGGAGGGGGCGGTGAGACATGAACCAACAGCGACAGTGATACTGATGATATATCTTATTCTTAACAACAAAAGGAGAAATTAAATGACTTTTTAAGGCCAGTTATATCTCTCCTGTCCTGAGGTCTCTGTTCTAATCACTGACCAGTGGATGCTGAGTGGCGGGCACATGGCCCTCGTTAATCCTTTCCCTTTCTTTGCAATAAATTATGCATCAGAAAAAGCTTTTTCCACCTCAATGGATGTGTCCCTTAATCCCTGGCTCCTAAAACCTGTTTAATCTGAACTAAGTCATTAAAACAGTAAAGGGATATCACAAAGGACTTTCAAGCCAATTGGCTTAACGGTAACGTGATTAGATCATTGATCTCTTGGCAAAGCCTTGGGCTTCCAGGTGCGAAATGACTATTTAATGAAATCAGAGAAATCTCGTTACTAGAAAATTACTGATCAAAGTTAAGATCAGGTGACTGGGGTGGCATTGGTATCCATGTATCTGGGCAAAGGTATTTATTCTCCAGATCCCCTCTTGACATTACCAAGAATGCATGAGGCTGGAATGAGAGATCGTGTTCTTAATCCCTTACCAGCCACTATCCATACCTCCATGCATCTTTAACAGGGATTGCCGCCTTAAGCTTTGATACTGATCACCACGGAGCAACATTTTTGACGCTCAACGGATGCACAAAAAGGAAGTGGTAATATCATTATATCCTGATTAATGCGAGTGCCATCCTGCAGATCCCCTTCAATTGTGTTTTTTGTCCTGTAGTCTACTGATTCGGGACCACATCTTGGACGATATCATCTTGACGTCGCCGCTAATACCTAAAATACACCTTGCTGGCCCTGTGGTTATCGAGTATCAGTGAGCTCTGAAAATCTCACTTTAACACGCGGGTGTCGGGGAACTAGCACACAGCTACAAATGCATGTGAAATTTATGCACGCCAGCACCTCACCTGATGTGTAATAACACCTGACATCACTCAGAGGATTATGATTGTCCTCTCAGATTCCTCGAAATAAATAATTATATCACAGAAGACCTCTTTTCTAATTAATGAGAAGAGATGAAATATCACTTAATTTCAAATTTAATTACAAGCCATAACATTTCCTTCATTGGACTGCCTGCTAATGCTGTGCAGTTTCCTGCTGCTGATGAATGCGCTGTGTATTAAAAACATGAATATTTACAATTCCCTGGCCCGCACGTGAAATTTCCCATGATCGGAACATTCTGTAGGAGGTGAAAAATGCCAGGAGACCCACAAACACACACAAACACACGCACACACAGAGCCACGGCCGTGATATACACAGAGCAGACCACCATCAGGACTACACAAGATAAAAAGGTTAATAAACACTTGGTAATGAAAATTAATGACACAAATCATACACAGGCCCAGACACACTTTTCCCTGTTTAATTGCGATGGCTGAGACGCACTCATTTTAATTACCTATATTGCAGCATTGATGTCCTTCAGTGTCAGGCTCCAAAGTTCTCCCTGTGCATATCACTACAGATGAGTGTTTAAGACCATTATCATAACCATGACAAAGGTATTGACTTCTACCCTCAGATGAGTTTTGCTTATGCAATAAGAATTGCCATTAATTGGGGTAATGAGGCTTGCACGCTGACTTTCAACACCACTTTTGGTCTCAATCATATAGTGATGATTTTGCATAAAAGGGATTGGCTGGAGTCCCAGCTGAGGTCATTAGTGATGTACGGTTGTCATTTAGTTCTACTTTGAATGGAGAACATTTTAAACAGCTTAGCAGGATCTTCAGAAACCTGACAAAAAAAAAAAAAAAAAAAAAAGCTCACATGACACTTTATACAAACATTTATAAATCTGAATGATGGTGTCTCGTCTTTTTCTTTGACGGAGCGCAGCCTCAAAAATATACTTTGGGACATGTAAATGCTTTACTTTATTAAACAAATGGACACATGCACCTTATTCAGCAAGGTTACCAACTGTCAATCAGTGATCAATATAACTGACAAATGTGCTTTAAATGAATGAGCTACCACACACACACACACACACACACACATAGAAAACAGATTAATTTGGTCCAAGCTGGAATTCCACAAAGGCTGAAACTAAATTGTTTACCAACCACTGTCTGCGATCATCTCCAGGGAGTGAGTGAAAATTACAACAACTTGCTGATTTAGCACTATGATGCAAAATAATAATAATAAAAAAAAGCAGTACAGGAGGCCTGCTGCTGGCTACAGTTTGATGATGGATTCTGAATAATGCAAATATGATAAATTAGCCAACACGTAGCATTTTGTTAATTAATTATAATTAATCATGTTGAAGTTTTCAGAGGTGTAGTCAGGGATAATGTAGTCTGTTTGATGTATTGCCCATATGAAGCCCAGCATGTGGATCAACCCCTGTCTCTGGGCAGAAGCTCAGACTCGTCTCCAGAACCGTGGTTTGTGTTTATTTGTGTGTTTGTGTGTGTGTGTGTGTGTGTGTGTGTTTCACTGAATGTGTCCTCCTCATTCCACTTCACAGATGGGATTTCATTTTAATTGACAGTTACCCAGATCCATTCGTCAAGATGACAAGCTCCGGGAGGGGGACTGTTGAGACGCACCCTGAATGTACTCAGCCAGGTATAGAGGTGGAAGTGTTTCGTTTGTGTGAGTTTCCGTCTGTCTATTCATGTGTTGGTCTGTATGTCTTCCTCAAGTTTTTCTGACGGGCTCCAGATAGGTCAATCATGCCATCAAACCGCAGCATTGTGCGTTTGCCGGAGTGTGTGCGTGCCCGCTTGTTTGTGAGCGCCGGGCGCACAGCCTGCCGATCCATTGATCTCAAGCTTTCTGTGTGAAGTCTGGCCTTTGTCTGCCAGATCTACCTCTCCTGCCATCTTTCTTTTTGCTGTCATTCCCTGACACATGGCTCTGACACATCCTGAGTGTTGCACCGGTGGGAAAATAACACATATCTCTGACCTCTTGAACTCTTTCTTCTCCGAAAGCCCTAGAGAAAGAATGCTTTAGCTGCCCACGCCTCTTTAAATGTCTACCAAGGGACATGGCTATTGAGACAAGGGGGTAGAGAGACATTTCAAGACAGGTATAGATCTTCAGCTCGTGTCAGGTGTGGGTATCGAGCAAAGCAGCCAAGGATTTATAGCGTGCACACTTCATGTACTGTGCATGGACTGCAGAGAGGCCAGAGTAATGGGCAGTGTTGTCAGCATTTCTCTGCCTGGCTTTTTCCTATGAGCTCTGTTCAGTGTTAAATCACAGAGTGTATACAAAGCTGGTCAATTCTTTTCCGGGCCACTGCATTCAGTGTTTACTGTACCATGCTTAAGATCCCCAAACAAATTGACATGCGGAACACCTTTATTATATGTACAAGCATGGGTCAAGAGATTGAGTTAAATGGAAATGCTTAGTTAACATAAATAGCCTCAGATGATGGGCTGTCACATGTCATATCAGACCCTCATGAGGCCCGCTCAGTATTCTGCTCACACAGTAGGCGACAAATAGCCCTAAACACTCCGCGTCAGGCTGTACGAAAGCTGAAAGGGGGTCTGTGGAGATGGTTGGGGGGGGGGGGGAGTTGTGAACAGTCATTGGATCAGCTCAAGGAAGCGATGTCACAGATCATTCATGAAGCCGGTGTTGTATACATTAGGGAGGAAGGGGCGGGGATTGGTGGAGGCCTCGCCACAGCAACAGAGGACAGCCTATGGAAAATGCCCCAGCTACCTAGCCAAGACGGTGATGTCATCAGAGTGGAACATGCATTTCCACACACGCTGTCTCCTGTGCTGCGTGTGTGTATGTGTGTCCCCTCCAGTGCGTGTGTGGGAGGTAAAATGAACACACACACACACGCGCGCGAACACACACGCGCCTCCTACATGCTGCATCACCTTCAGGCCGTCCTCAGCTGTACCACAGGGATGTTACCTCTTGAATGATTCCCTCATGTATATTGAATGAGCTGCACAACAAGCTCATGTTCATGGGTGATTTATCTTGCGCAGGTGTGATAATGTCAATATATTGATTAATCAAGCTGTGATTGAGGGCCATATGCTCTGCTGATGATTAATATTGATAACTACGTGCCACCCCGCACTTGACAATACAGATTTAATCACACACACATCCACGCTGCAAAATACAAGGTTGACTGTGTGTGTGTTTAAGAATGTCTTACCATGTGTAACTGGTGACCTGAGGGATTACATCTCCCCCCCAAAGCTCCCACTCACATTGTGTGCCGGCAATGGTGTATTGTATCACTGTGGGCAGCATCTTAAAGAAGTTTGAAAATGTGTGCAGCTTGCTCTTTATTCCCTGCCCTCTAATCCTTTTTGGCCTCACAATGGTGCTTTACTCGACAATAGTGGAAGCAGTGAAAAGGGACAACTGCAAGCGTGGCCTCGGCGTCTGAGCGCTGATTTCATGCGTATGGAGAAAACACAGTGAGTGTGTGTGTTCATGTGCACATGTGTTTCTGCGCGTCCGTGCATGCGCAGCATCAAGCGCAGTGAGGACGTGCCAATCAGTTTGCATGAGGTCATTAAACTGTCCCCTGCTGCCTCCGCACATAAGAGGAAAGTATGTAAGTTGCAGTCGTCAGAGTGCTGGCAACGTGTTAATCTAGTTAGGAGGAGTGTTTGAATAGCAGCATGCGTGACGGGCTTGTGTTTAACAATATATCTCTTTAAGTCTCTGGTCCCTGTGTTGTCACAGCTGCTGAAACTTGGCATGGGACGGGTGACAACAGGGAGAAGTAGGCATCAGTACATTGGCAAGTAGGGCGTGAAAGAGAAAAAAAAAACATTTGGTTATCCACAAGCTGTTTTTGAATTTATCCACTTTGAGGAGTGTTTTTTAAAGAGGATCTAAAAGTCTAAAAAGCACCAGCTTATCGGGATATAAAGGCCAAGATGTTGAACAAAACAAATTTATTCGCATTACTTCTGACTTAATAAGACATTAATGTGGCGCTTCAAAGCGGAAAACTTGTTAAAACTGTAAATCTGACACCACTTTAAAGCAGGATCAGCTCCTCATTAGTGAGGCCGAGTCATATTAAGGTATGTGAGGAGGCTCTGAGCTTCCAGCGGCGGTGACACACTTCTTTTTCTCCTTTTCCCAGCACTTGGCTGCGGACAGAGACTGGTGGCTGAGCTGATTTGTTGCGCTGCATTACGTTGACAGATCGACTGATTGTTGACAAACAGCTCAACTCAATGCCAGCGCCGCCACGGTCATCTTCACTCCACCGCCTGACTGTTCGCCGCCGTGCTGTGATTTGCTGGAGCTCCCCTGGATGACAACCATGCTTCATCCCTCACTTTCATTGCACCATAAAAGGGTCCTCTGTGGTGCTGGATGCTGCTGTTTACTTGTTAGTCTTTGTCATCATTACGGTGTCACAGACAGGATAACCAGAGGTGAGGGCGGAGACTGTGTAACCGTAGCCGGGGCAGGAGTCACCTAGGTCCACAAGAATCAGATCATCTGCCCATTCATCTTCATATGCCCGAATCCCAAATGGCTACAGAGCACTTGGTAACCCAGAGGGGAAGGACACAGACCAGTGCCCAGAATAACATACATCTGACAAAGCTAAATCTTCATTGAGAACCATCTACGAGGCTAAAATCTGTTTTTGTTACACAACAAAGTGAATCCAGCCAATAAATGAAACGGTTCTGTCTGGATTTATGTTTGCGGTGAAACTGGGAGTAATTCAGAAAGATATAAAAAGATTTAAACTGAATAAGCTCTCTAAGTTACGAGGCGTCTTTGATCTAGAAAATGATTTGTATGCTCTGTGATCACACAGCAAACACCAAAGGGTGTTTTTGGGATTTGCAAGTTTCCAAGTGTCTGTGTATATTGTGCCTATCTGTTTGTATGTGCGCGTATTTAAAGCCCTCTACAGATTTTCTCTGCTCCGCACCTGAAATAGAAGCTTCACCTGTCGATGAACCCGAGCTGGTTTTTGGGGTTGTGTGGGCTGCTGACAAACAGCGTCTCACATATTTCCCTGACTGTGAAGAGGAGAGGATCGTTAGGTCCTGCAGCAGTCTGCTCTGCTACTAGGATAACAAGGGGCTCTGATCTCATCGCGCCACAGCTCTCTTTGCCGGGAAGGAAGGGGATGATGTAATGCTGTTCGCGCGGCACCAACACGCGCTTATCAGATGCACTATGGAACAGAGGGGCTGAGGAAGCAGTGCAGTATCAACACCTCCACTATGATTTTATGAGGCATCATCAGCTTTATCGTAAGCATGATGACTGTGACAATCATCATCATACTCTCTCAATATACTTCTCTATATGTCCACATACCTTATTAATTGAAGCTAAACTGGGAATTTTAAGTTTATGCAGCGTCCTGTCATTTCACATTAGGCGCCTTTATTATTCGTCACAAAGAGGCAGTACAGCGATGCAGCACAGCTCCAAATGTGTTGTGAAAATGCAGAGCACATTCACCGGATATGCAGAGCCCGCAAAGCCATCTAAAGTTAAGAATGATGTGCTGGACAGTTTAATGGCAAATCACATATTCCATCCAGTTCACCTTCTACTGAAATGTATAAATTACCAAATTAATTGATTGCTTTTTACAGCAGACTACAAAAGAGCCCATCCATTTGCATTACCTTCATCTTTCCCCTTGCCACAGTCCGAGACAGTCACCTCCAGAGAATCATACGACTCCAGTCCTGTATAATACTGGGGTGAGAATATTATGCTGTGGATTTTATGCTAGGTAATTAAAGAGATCACTGTTTTATGTCCTAGGCAGGGATGGACCTTCCCTGATTCACAACCCTACACACTAAAGTGGAATAGCCTTGTTCCTACTCTTGACTCCTCTAGTTTAATTGCCCTTTGTGTCCGGCTTATTTCTTTTCTAACTGCCCTAATATATGATCCACTGAGTGCAGCATTCTTCTTCGAGATATTAAAGGGCTATTGATGCACTGAAGCAAAGCATCGCACCTGTCAAAGTGTGATGATGAGTGAGACTGCATCGCCTGCCTCTGCTCTCTTACCTCACCTCCTTCCTACATGTACTTGGCATAGCGTAGCAGCATGACTGAACTTTGCGCCCGCAGCTACGGCCCAGCCCTTGTTCTGTCCAGCCCTCCTTTCCTGTACGAGTGCCTCCGAGGTGAAGCATGTGTCAGGGGCCTGAGATGAAGCCAGAGAGCGGGAGATGAGTCAGATGAACACTTGTCAGGTGATGTCATCTCCAGTGAGCGCTGATGACCGGCCCCAGCTGTTTCGGTGCAGTGAGGCACACTCTGCAGCACCTGTCTGAAGGCGTTTTAGCTCACACAACTGCAGTACAGAACAGGCCTGCTACTCACAGGGCTTTCATAACTCCCTGGTGATGAAGTCAACAGAGGTCAAACGGGGCAGACAGTACATCTCCAGCAGAGCGTGATTCCACACAGCCAGCGCGGCTGAGAACACGCTGTGGTAGATGGAGGATATCACTGTTCCTTAGCAGAAAGTGTTGATTATTTGTTTATTGATGACACAGATATTACCAAAAGTGTCACAGGTGTTAGGGCTCTCTTAGTAATGCAGCCATGAGTATGTGTGATGACATCATATCTGACACACACACTTATGGGTCATCCATATTATGCAAAGATGGAGTCACACAGTGTAACATCCACCTCGTGTGGTCCCTCACAAACACCTGCATTCACAAAACAAAGTAGTCAAAGTGAATTCTTACACATCTTAGCTTGTAATAAAATTGCAGGCTTTGAATGGAAATGCAGATACACGCTGTGGAAAAAGAAAATTTATTGATGGTAGAATCAGCTGGAGTGAACTACACACACTTCCTCGCGCACTTGCGTGCACAAGCACCCACGCAGGCACACGGCTCGGCACAATATAGTGTAACAAGGCAGCCGATCCTCTCTCATAGTAAATCAAGAACTGTTTCACTGTAATAGCTGTACTTTGTAATAGCCATCGCAGTGGAATAACTCTGATTTAATCTAGCCAGCAATCAATATTTTTTGACTGCTATGATTGATGAGTATTAAGTAGGACTATTAACAGAGTGGAAAAAAAAGTGTCCAAGTCTGAATCCCACTGCCCGCCGCTCAGTCAAAGCACTAATGTGAAAGGGAATAATTTGTCTGCTAATTCACAAATAGGCTTAGAACTGTGGACATATTTTCTTAATGAATATGTGAATTACTTGTGCATTGATTTCTATTGTGTGGGAAAATGGGAAACGTATAAAGAACTGTCTGCACAGGCGCCTGCAGACACACTTCATTGACGTTTCACTTGGAGACTACGAGAAATATTGCATATGCTGAAACCAGCAGATTGTGTATTTAAGGCCTCTGGTGAATCAAGGTCACGGCAATGACCCTTTTAGTAGCGAACTGTCATACATTTAGCAGAGCAGGGGATCATTTCAAACTGTCCTCCATCACATTATGACAGATCTTAATTGACTACCGATACAGCTTTGCTGAGTTGACGGAAAAATCGGATTTTAATCTAATCACTGCAATATACCTGATTGGCTCCAAGCAACACTCCAGCATATTAAAACATTTGCATTGCAGAAATGGGTCAGAGAGCTTGTGAACAGCTAAATCCTACACACTGTATATCAGGTTCCCAAATGAATTCATTATGGCTTTTATATCACATTATAGACACTCTCTGGGTAAAATGTGTCTTCGTGTACACATTTAATGAATGCTAATCGATAGGGTTTCGTCATTTTACAACGTTCAAGTAGTTGGCCTCCATCACTTTAGGGTTTATTGAAATTATGTCCCTGCTGCTGGAAAACCATCTTTCATGCACTTTATAATGCAAACATTTGCAGACTGAGACAAGTTTGAAAGTTTAAAGCGTTGAACTTCAGTTACCCTCTCAATATGCTTTCCTCCAGCATTTTCTCTACAATGTGCTTCTTTTTCAGTCTTGCTTTTCCAACCACACCAAGACAGTTCTCAGTCAGTCAGTCAGTCTTCCCTGGTTTATCACTGAACCACATCATTAAGAGGTGCCCCATGGATCCCTGTCTAAACTACACGTCGACTAGCTGCCGCTAGCTCCCTGGATAAAAAGCCCAAGGCTGAGCAGACTGACATTCCCCTGCACAAAGGTAAATGATGGCACAGAGGATGGTGGTCCAGAGTCCCCTCAGTGGTCTTGGGGGAGAAGACAGAGAAGGAGAATGATGATAGATTGCATGGAGAGTGGGCTGAGCGGACAGATCAGGCCTCTCATACCCAAAGAGCACCATCTGCTGTCAGTTTGGGTGACTCATTCAACTGCGCTGACATGTGCATGTAAAGGAGCACGCTGAGAACACATCAGACTGCCGTCAGGCGCAGCGATGATGGGCTGAATATGAGAGAGAAAGCAGAGAGAAGAGGGAGTGGGGGGAGAGGACTGAGGAAAAGAGACAGGTGGGGTTCTGGAAGCACCATCTCTTTTATCTTCACAGAAAAATTTTGCATTCATCCAGACAAAACACCCCCGATTTTTCAAATAATTTGCTTTATTTTTTTAGCTGTTTCCTGACATTTTTTTTTTTTTTTTTTTTTTTTTGCTCACTTGCTGTTTTGCTTCATTTGTTTCACCAGAACAATTTCAAAGAAAAAATGCAAATAGAGAAGAGCACTGTGGAAAAATATCTTTGATACAACTGACACCGATGTGCATGGAAGCAAAATGAAGCCGTTATGATGCACTGTAACATTAATATCCACCATGAGTTTTGAGTCTGAGCTCTTAACATTTCCCCCAGTGTAAAAGAATACTCTATGCACATCCTTCCCAAGCAGCGTGTGCTTGCCTTATACTGGCAATATTTCATCTGTAGAACCCCATGTGTACTACTAGAGTGAAATAACAGGATAGCTAAGGGGCGAGAAGCCAGTCTAGTGCCGGTATCAAATGACCGTGTCTGGCCCTCTTAAAACAATGAGCTGTTTATGGTCAATTTTAACAAGCTAAAGTACTTCTGACTGCAGCCTTCTGCTGAAAACCCATAGTACTTGGAGCATCGGAGAGGAAAGAATAGCACAAGATGGCTCGGCGTCATTGGGAAGGCCCCCAAGCACATAAAACACATAATGCTGCCTGTTGGACATCTCTTCTTAAATATATGGGAATGACTATTGAGTGACACTACAGTACCAATCTTCTCGTTTCTCATAACCCGCCCTTAAAAAACAGTCCAGCCAAGCCTTGGCTTTTTTATTTCTTAATAATAAAAAAAAAAGAATTCCCTATGGAGGGGCCACAACTACACATTTCTGGGATGAGGTGTCAGGTCAGGATCAAAATCAGGGTCTTGTCATCTCCGATTTCATTTCAAGGGTCCAAGGGAGCCTAATTGTCAATACAGACCAGCTGCATTGACACCTGTGACACTGCACTGGTTCGCCTTGGACTCCCAGTCTCTCACTCTGCCCACTGGAGAGAGCCAAGAGCAGGACGGTCTCTGGGAGTGACGGGGCATGCCAATACTAAAAAGGTCGCAATTTATGAAAGGCCGTGACATCAAAGCCCTGATCAATGGCTTCCATAGGCCTTCAAACGGCACAGAGATTGATTCTATAGGTGATATTGTTACTGGAGATCTGCAGACATGCTGGAAGTGTCAACAGGGGACACATGCTCAAGTTCAAAACAGGCAATTCTATAGGATTTGCGTCAGTCAGACTAGGTGGTTGGACAGTGATTGGAGACCCTGCTGACCCCATGGGGTGATGCACGCTTGTCAGTGTGAGACAGGTTTAAAGTGCAGACTACAGGGGGAATATTATATTATGGTGAGTAGCCGCCTCGCTGGCCGGCAGCAATCAAACAGTCTCTCTCGGCTAAGACCATTTTATTACGGGATGGATGGATGAATGGGATTCTTATGAGATGGTCCAGACAGGTCTACCCGAGGGGAGGTGGGTTACATTAGTGTATATCAATGCCAGGGGAGGGGATATTACTGTGCAGAGCTCCACACACACTGTTATGCACATACAAACACTCTCCTGAGCCTGAGAGGGGCGTAGACGCACAATATGGAACAATTCTGCGTTGTATGTTTTGAGTTGTGTACTAACATTATCCCAAATGTTTCCAACAATTCTCAAACCCAGGGAAATATGGAATTTTATTCAAGGTAACAGTGTTTATTCAAACACCAGATGATAAGTCAGAGAGTGAGGAAGGCAGTGGGCGAACGGGACAAAACGTAACGTGAATGAAACTGCAACAAATTACGTCCTCGGTGAGATTTTCTGCCTGAGTCACGTCAGATTTCAATCTGCGACGGCAGCTGTTGAACAATGAAGACAACGACTCCCACGATCCATTTCACAACATCATCAAGCTACGTCTTTTGTTTTCACCGCTTTCACTGAGAGACTCCTGGTGGCAGGAATGACACACAGTGCGTTTAAGAAGCCTGGGATCACTTCCAGATCAGAAATAAATAAATGAAAATAAATAAATAAGTAGCTGTTTGTCTCATGCCTTATGGGCATTTTCAGAGCTTGACCTGGATAACAAATGCAAAAAGGATGTTCTGTAAAAATTAACTCTCTGGATTCCTGTTGGAGGAGTTCATTGCCAAAACCAAATGCCATATACTACTATACAGTATATCTCAGTACAGTATGTATGCACACACACACACACACACACACACACACACACACACACACACACACACACACACACACACACCTTACACAACCACTACTGCCTCCCTTTAGTGATCTGCAGATGTTGCTAGACCAGTGTCACTGTCTTTACAAAAACAGTGACAGAAACACTAAAACAATGTCTGGAATGGACAGGAAGACTCCAGGGCGTCATGAATAAATAATAATACTCCAAAAGCAAGCACTCCTTTGTATTGTGTTGTATTTGTCGATGCTGGCAGGAGCGCAAGGATGAGGGTGCAGGGCCGGCCATAGCAAGCAAATAAATAAATAAGTAACATGTTCAAAAAGTGCAAGCTGTTGTTAAGTCTGTGTGACATGCAGGCGCTGTCCAGCGTTGCATTACCACAGCACTGTACACTTTAGGTCTGTTATTCTTTCTCTTAGGACTCGCTTTGTTTTTTCCACATATTCTCTGTGTCTCTGCAGATTTGCTTTATTATTTATCAGCATTTGGCGCATAAACCAAAAGAACGGAGGGTGTTATATTTGAAAATAAAACCCTACATTTGATAACCCTGACAGCTAACGCTCTCACCCATCAGCAAGACAGGAAATCTTTCCTTTTTGATAAATTACAGTGTGATTATAAATAAATAAACAAGACTGATGATGTGAAATAAATCCAATTTACCATGCAGAAGATAATCAATACATTAACCTGGAATCCCATGCTAAAGCACCTTTAGTCGACAGTACAGTATATGTGCTTGTTGACTTTAATTGCAACAGTGGTGGATGCAGAAGCCGTGGGCAGACAATTGATAGTAGCCATTAGCAAATGATTAGGTGGACAGAGATGAACTCTCCCACATTGATTTGGCTGGCTTACATTTCCGACTTTTGCAGGAGAATAAATAAACTCACTGGCAAATCTATAATGCATGACTTTATATTCATAATTTCCACCGGAGAGGCTCCTTGGCTCCCTGCTTTCCATCGTGTACACAGAGAGGCTGGCAGCTCGCTGAAATCAGGCGTCCACAGTGTCTGTTTTCTGCCAAATCATAACTGTTTATTCAGCCAAACGCAGCATTATAAAATGTATCGCTGTGAAGACTTATAATGAGACTGAGATTGTTGAGTGAAACCACAGGCTTCCCTTCGTACTGCTTTCTAGACATGGCGAAGCCTCCGACATATCAAAGATGTTCTTTATCATTTCCAATTATTGAGAAATATTGTCATTTGAGCCATCTGAACCACCAGGTCTAATTTGTTTACTTCAAGTGCCTCGGAAGCCTCTTTAATGTTTGAAATGAGATCCGTTCCCTGTGGGTTGTCTGCTGCCCTGAAAACAAATGACAGATTGCACAGGAGAAGTCCTAACTTTTCAACAATAACAGACACATAGTACTCTTTTCTTCACATTGAGACGCTGCGCGCTGCCAAGTGCTTTACCTCACCATCTCAACATGGTTGCTTTTCTTCAAACCCAGTGTTTGTTTTAACCACATAAGGTCTCAATCAAAACAGGGCTGTTCTGCTGAAAAAGTTGAGTGTTGGATGTTGAAGGTGACTGAATTACTATGCCTGCATGTTCACCTTCAAATTCCCCACGTTAAACTCTCCAGCGAGCTGCGCTTGGGCTGTTTTGTCCATGTTCTGGGGCACATGGGTAGGCAGTAATCAAATAGAAGGGAACTGAGCGTATGGTGTCCTCAAACCTAATTTGGCTGCTTGCAGCTCTGACCCCTTGACCTCTGACATTCCAACCCGGCCAGCGAGGGTACCGAATCATTTATTTACTTTGTCGAGACATAAGCCAGACAAGGGGATTTCAGCCTTATGGTAAGAATCTTTGGAACTCAAACCACAAATAAAAACCAGATTAAGATGTAAACAGCTCAGGCATATCTAGCAGATGACCTCACAATAAGAGTCTGGTGCTTTTGAGTAATAATCAGTATTGATTCCCAAGAAACATCTTCACACATTAAACCAGTCATTCTGTTGATTCCCATTGAGCCTGATCAATCGGATCAATTACTTAGACAATAACTTGCGGTGGCAGCGAATACTTGTCAATATGAATCGTTCAGCTGCAGAGAGGACAGAGTCCATGGGGGCTAATATACATATCAATACCTGAGCCATTTCTTTTCGCGTGTTCACAAAGAATCTGTTGTGTTCAACAACTGGCATTAATCGAGGATCATTCTCAGGTCAAAGGTGAGAAGGAGAGGACAGAAACCTGAGACAGCACTTATGACAAAAAAGCAGCATGCTTCTCTCTCTCTCTCTCTCTCTCTCCTCTCGCTCTCCCTCTTTATAGCGCCTTTGCTTTGCTAGTTTCTAACCATGTCTCTAGAGGATTATGCAACGGTGGCTTGCCACATATCTTTTTCCAGGGCTATACTTGTGTAGCTCCACTTACCCTTTACACAAACTCTCAAGGCACACCCAACATTAAAAACTAGTTTTTGGAGTTAACAGTGCCTCCGTACAAGCTATTTATCTCCGGCTCCTCTTGTTCTCATGCTGAGCTCTCACTGCGCTTTCAACAGTCGGCTTGCAGCATATCCACATGTGCTGCTCAACTGCTGCTCGGCTGGATTCCCCCTCCTCTCCCTCCAGCCCTCTCCTAAAATAGACCCATCGCTGGGCCTCTGAATGTTTGGCTGTTTCCTTCCTCCCATCTTGTCCATGCCTGTTAGAGGGTTACAGCTGCTCTCTTGCTGACCACAGTTTCCATTGCTCATCACTGTTTAACTCCCAGACCCCTTCTGGAGTCCATTACCAAGGCTAACTTTCCCAGATTTATCACCGCTATGACCTGCAGCAGCCAAAACAACAGCAGCGTGAATGCGCTAAATGCTGAATGGGCTGTCCTGACTGTATATAGGCTCAATGAAAGCCCAAAGCTGTGAAGAAATGAGGCCTTTCTTTATTAATGGTATATTTCAAGGATGCGTTCCATGCAAACCGTCTGAGTCTCGACTGTGTTGTCCGTGGATGATGCAGATGTTTTGAGAAAGAATGAGCTGCAGCGAAGATGTCTTTGATTGAGACTCCAAGCGAGTGGATGGGATCACTGCCATTCATTTCTTTTAACTTCATCCATCCAAAGTTATTGCTGGTTCATCCATTTCCATGTGTATTTAAGAGCCATGCTGTTTGAAACTCACACCAAATGGAAAGAAAGTATGTTCCCGACTTAACCCCAAACACACCACATCGCAGTTTGAAGTTCCCAGAGAGCCTCGTGTTTGTCAGTCACATCCCTTAAAGGTTACTGAACCAACAAGACTTCACACCATACTGCCAAATTGCAAAGGGCTCATCAGCACTTTTAGTGTTTTGTGTTGGCTCAAGTTTTAGTATTCACAGCACAAAAACAAATCTAACCTCTATAAGTAATGCATACTGGATGAGGCGCTGCTGATGGTCAATAGATTTGCCACCCCGACCTGCAACACTGTCTCTGTTTGTTTCCATTACAAACCAATTCTTATCATGCATAATGCATTTCCAAAATCACTCCGTCATTAATTCATCAAAAAGTGAAAGAGAGAGAGAGACGGTGAGAGGCGCAAGAGAGGGACAGAGAGAGAGAAGCAGGAACGCATTCACGCTGCTGGATTATGCATCCCTGAAAAAGCTTACAGGAGAGACAATGAGTCTTGAGATGCAACGCTACAGTATTTTTGTTTCACATGATAGGCTTATTAATCACAGTAATGAATCATGAGACAGCTTGCAGAACAGTGGAATCAGGGGTAAACAAATGCAGATGATAAGCCGAGGATAAGGCCCTCTCTGACTAAATGCAAGGGGAGACGGAGGGAGGAAGAAGCAGGAAAACATTGTTGGAGGAACTGGGCTGACTTCCTGTCACATACTGAAAGTCTAGCCTTTCAATTTGCATCTCTTTGTTTGCACCATCTTTATCGCCTTGTTTACTTGTTTGTTTGTTTGTTCACTTATTCATTTGATGACTTGCTTTATAATATGGTAAAAACCTAGTTGTGCATCTAAGTAATTACACTGTAATTGATGAGCTAATAGACATGTAAATTATGCAGTAGTGTGTCTGCAGCAGAGTAGAAAGAGTGGAGTGTGTTGTATAATTACAAACTCCAGCTGCCACGCTCCTGTACAGGAGTCATAAATTAAGCACACAAAATCTGAATAACTAAGACTGGAGCGATTTTGCATCGCACCGTATGGCAGCGCTGCTCCGTGTGGCTCCTATATGGTCTTTTGCAAACAGACTACTCAACTTTACAAGGTACAGAAGCATGTGGTCCAGCGTAGTTTAGTTGATAAAGCATGTGGTTGTCGTGGGTTAGGAGTTCAATTCCCAGTGGGGTCACAAAAATGCACTCACATTACTGTAAGGTCGTTTAGGTAAAGCCATCTGCAAACAGCATGTAGGCTTATTTTACTGCTTTACCTAATGCACCAGCATGGTGTTTAGATCTCCTTTTTTAATAGTGTTTGAGCACAAATGATGCCTGATGTACCTGAATTGTATATCTGTGGGGATTTAAACACTACTGGCTTTTAATGATCCGCTATCATATGTTACTATTAGATGCTTCTTATTCACTTTTGCAGTGTAATTCAGGGCCGGCTTGAGACGTGTTTAAAGAGGCCACAGGATTATTGAAGCAATTCATCCTGTTTCTGCACAGAGCCCCATTTTCTCTTTCTTTTCACAGTGAGATGTTCATTTGCGACCTTGCTCTCAAAAAGAAGGGCCAGGCTGCACTGTTTGTATTTACAATGTTAAAAGCCCAAACTTGTTGGCAGCACTGAAAGAAAGAGGCACGATTATAACCGTGGCATCAGAGGAGTCATCTGTACAGGCTGACAGCTTGTAGAGCTCTCACGCTATCTGTTACTCGTACTGTCCCAGTCCTCCTCTGTGCTCCTGTACGTAATTACAGTGGTTAATCTTCTGCCTCTCCCCTGTCTCCTGCCCACTCTCTGCCTTCCTTATTAGCCCTCCCTTGCCCACCTGAGATTTTTGTCTTCTTCCTCTCCAATTTTTCCTCTCATGGTAGCAGCGTAGTCCAATCAGAGTTGCCATTGTTTATTGTGATAAGTTGGGATAATGAACAAATGACCTGCCACCTGGAGCACTTAGAGCCTGGTGTTAAACTCGGGTTATAAAAACCTCTTCCAGCTCTATTGATTTACTGGCAACATTTGATTGTACCCACGGGGCAGGGGGCCTGCAAGGCTGCACAGAGCTCTTACTGTTTTACAGTCCTTATTACACCAAACAAATAAATCTCCTGACCATTAATTCACTGCTTGTGCCCTCACTCTCCAGACTGATAGGCCAAAAATCAGAACAGATTCAGGCTGCTTGGCAGACTCAGCCAGATAACTAGGTAGTTAGAAGCAATGTTTCTTTTCTATGTGCCCCACTCCATATTGGATTAGCAGACCGCAGACAACTTCGAGTGTTCTCCGAGGATTTTATGATCGCTCAGGACAAATACATGAGGAAGTGATTTGAGTTGGGCTATCCTGTTTTCGCAAACAACGGTCATTATTTCAATATCCTGTGAGGCTCTTTTATGATGCCCCTGCGGTGCTTTTTTGGCTCCTTCTCCCCTCTATACAGAGCAGGGACCCAGCACCTCACGGTTAACAAAAGTCAACTGCAGGGAGAGTCACAGCAGTCTGATTTTTACAACTGAAGGCAAATGCAGATACTCAGGGGGTCTGACAAATGGAACTGTGAAGAGTGTTGTACTGGTCCCAGACCAAAGGCCAAATCAGCGATACATTCAGCCCAGATGGTAATTCGAGAATGAGGCAATCGTCTTGTAAAACATTAATAAAGGGCTGTCCAATAAAATCCGCTCCACCAATTAATGATTTTAAGCTCTGTTTGTTGGAATATGTGGGGCTGATGAGGATCTTGCCTCATCTCCTCTGAATAAAAAGAAAAAAAGCTGAGGACTGTAATGCTGCTGTAAAATGGGTGATGTTAATTATTTATTGGAATAGACACATTTGTGCACCTTCAGACCCTTTCGCCCTCCCTCCCTCTTTCACACACTAACACACACATACACACAGGTTATACCCCAACACAAGCCCTAGAGTATACAGTTCTGTACCAGAATGATGAATAAACTGCAACACTAGAAGATGAAAGATTCCCTGATTAGTTCATGCCAACATGTTTACCATAGTTTGAATCACTACCATACCCACTGATTGTCGACTTATGTAATGTAGGTTCAAATACACTTTCCATCCTGCCCGCTGGTTTCCCTGTGGAAACTGACGCATAATTGTCAACATATGTGCAGCATGCACACATTCTGTAGCTTACACACATACAAAAGCAGCATGCACACTCTAGTGGAGAGTCCTCAGAGTGATGTCACCTTCAAACGAAAGACAAGAAGCTGCCAAAACCATACTAAACTCAATGACTGGCTCAGATTAAACAGCTTGGTTAGCACACGCAAACACGCTCGCACACATACACAAGTACACATGCATGCATTTACCCCACAACACAGGGGAAGCAGTGCCATTCGGTTCTGATTTCTTCATCATCCGACACAGACCTGTGCTGCAGGAAAGAGATGCCTGCTTATCATGCAGGACTCACCGGCCACATCATGAAGGTGGCTTTGAACACTTAAGCTCCACTGGATATTCACAGGCTTCAGTACCTGGAAGGTATAGGAGATGTTGGCTCACAGATACCTCTGACTCCAACTGAAGGATAAATCCTTTTCCCTTGTGGCCAAACATGGCATGTAAATATTCATACACATCCACGAACGTAGTTATGATCAGTCAACGCTCAAAGATTTAAAGAGACAGCAGATTTAGAGACAGCATAATCCATCCCAACCTTTCAGAAAACTCAGATCAGATCAAAAGTGCCAAAAGTAGGTCTCTTCATGCACTACACACCACCTGGGATTGCTGCCATTATGATGTGCTTAGTCAGGGCACTCTAGTCTCTGGATAAAAGACAAGACCACCAGACAGCTAACCAGCTAATCTGCCGAATATTCTGGTAATCTGACAGGCCGTGTTGAATAATGAATATGTACATTATCACAGAGGGAGGTATCACAGGGGACGCGGTGGATCACTCTCTTCGTGGTAGGTGGACATGCCGTGCCTGTTATCAGCGTGATTTCTAATGAGGTAATTCACAGGTGAGTGTACATTTAGCGGGGCCATTAGTGTGTGTGCATGTGTGTCATTATGACAAAGGTGAAGCTATCTTGATTGAGAACATACTGTACTTTTGAATTAAGCAGTCATAATTCGTTTAAATGCAATAAGCTAACAAGTGCAGGGCTCCCACATTCAGATTTTTAAAAAAGGTAACCTCTAATCCACGTGTCTGCTTGTGTAGGTGCATATGTTTGGGCCATTAATGTAGCTCTGAATCTGCCAACTGTCTAATCACCAATCTAGGACAATATGACCCATGAATGATAAATGAAAGCATGCATGCTGCCATGACAAAAGACCTCGTCTTGTCAGCTGTAACAGCTGTAAATGACTTTCCACTCTGAGGTGGTTGTCCTGGTGATTTACACCAGCACTTTCTGGGGCAGAGAGTTGAAGTAAATGCACATTTGATTGTTTATTTATTGATTATTGGGGATCTTTTGCTGAGCTCAGTTTGAAAACATCCCATTTTGCAGTCCCGGTTTTCGACTGACAGCCTTTTGTAAGCTTCACACTGAGCACCAGGCAACAAGGTGTCTACACCCAGGACCTATTTTCATACATTTCGTTTTATCCTGGTGCCCCTTTCCCCCCTTATTGGCCCCCATTTCATTCCATTTCCTTCTGGGAGTAAGGCCCCTGCTTTACCTCTCAACCACGACACGCTACCTGTCACAGAGCAGAACACACACAGACATCCCTGAGCGTGGTGCAAGAGGCATGTGACATCTGTTCTCTCTCCGGTGGGCTCCTCATGTCCTCGACCTCATCCAAGTCATTTCTGAGCACCTGGGAGGGAGGAGGGGAGGCTGTATGACAAGGGGACATAGTAAAGAAAAAGGGGATGAAAGGGGTTTTGTGTGTGTGTGTGTGTGTCTGTTTGTTAGGAGGAGGTGGGTGGTGTTGTAGACAGAGAGCAGTCAAGCACAACATCAGTCAAGACTGCCACCACCCTTCCTCCCACCGTCACTAACTTTTTCCTCGATGACCTTGACCTGAGTTTGGTGCTTTTTGACAGCACAGGTCCTTGTTGACAACAGCTGTGCCTGCAGTGTGCCAGATGCACAGAAAGTAGGCTACAGTGAGGCTGAAAAATCAAAGGGTGGAGTGACATAATACTATACTGCACTTGCACATTGAGAAATAGCAGTGCAGCGCTGTGACCTCAGATCATCTGATATGTAGTAAAATGGATAGCTTCGCAGACCTGAGACTAGAGGCTGGTGGTTTGAAAAGTGGGAGCCTGAAAAGCCAAGCTAGAAACATCAGAGCAGTAAATGCACACTCCCAAATAGCTACCATGGTAGTGGCCTTGAACAACGCAACTGCTTGAGTCACACTGCTTAGCAACAAGCAGTTATCATTACGATTCAACGGTGAAGCCGCTGCCGAATCGCCTGAAGCTGCAGTTCCAGTAATGACTGGAAGGTGCAGGCTGCAAGAAAACACTGTCTCACTCTATACGGAAGTCAATAGGAAAACTTCCTGGAAACATAAAGTCAATAAACTAGGGTCTCAAAATCTATTTCACTCTCCTCTAATGTTTTTGGGGACTCTTCAAGGCTGGAAAACCAAAACAATGAGCTGAGAGATGCTGTAAAGCTCTGCAGACCTACGGGACTTGGTAATAATTATCTGTGAGTTGGTCACAACCCCTCTCACATTAGACATGCACATTTGATCCATTGTTATGATGAAACATTGAAAATGATCACTTTAACACACATGCAAACACATGTACACCACATTCATTTCCTGGAGATTTACCCTAAACATAACCAGAACCACTACTTGCCTAACCATAACCTTACCCTAACCCTGACCCCCGTCTTCACCTTAAAATTTAATGATTGACATTATGGGGATTTGCCCCCACAAGGAAGTTGAGTCCCTATAACGTGACAGATTTGGGCACCCACAACATGTGTAATGCACATCCACCCACACACGCATGCACGCACGCATGCACGCACGCACGCATGCACGCACGCACAAAAGGTTTGTGCTAACCTATATATGTATAAATCTAATATATTCTGGTCTATTCCATATGTCAAATTTCCATGGTGTGAGAAGTGTAGCTGCCTGAAGCAGAGACTGTGTCTGTTTAGCACATTGACTCAGCAGGGTCATGGGTTCGTTGGCTCAGGCTCAGCTCCCTAACAGCCTTTTCAAATCATTAAGTAATGAAGTGGGTGCCATTCAAATATAAATGCATCCACAAGCCAGGATCCTTTCATGTTTCAAACCATAAATACTCTTGGATTTTCCTCAGAGCCAATATACCTATCAAAGCAATTTCCAACATCTGTTATCCCCCCTCTAAAAAAGTGCAGGACACTGGGCCAATTTCTGTAGCTGTGTACCAAAGTGTTTTATAATGCATGGAATACAAGGCAGTTATGCTTACTTTTTCTTAATTTGTTAATTGATTATTGCCTAATCTGTCAAAGATCCTGGCTCTGAGCCCTTGTGACAAAGCGTACCGTGGCTGTGTTTGAAGTAGCTAAAAGCGCACAAACACATGCACGCACGCAGAGACACGCAAACACACAGTGAGATAAGCAAACCACCAGATGTAAGTCTCTTGATACTCGCTGATTATTTCGAGTGCAGCCACCACTGACCTTGGCACACATAGCCACAGCAAGCTCCTTCCCTTTCCATCCATCTCTCTCTCACTGGAGTGGCCCCTGGCCTGCAGCTTATTGGGGGGCCTGGAGCCAGCTTCCCATCTCAGACAGGCCCTAATCTGGGAGGCAAATGATAAGGCTGAGGTTTACAGGAGGGGCTTTGCACACTCACCAAAATTTGCATTTAAAGGCCCTCAAGTAATCTTTAGGCTTATTTAAATCTCAGCAAGACACTGGCAGGAGAGATGGAGGGGGGAAATTCTGCAGATCCACCTCCAGTGCTTCTTTCCCATGGTAGGCCAAATCCCCACCATAAATGAGGAGGATGTGGATTGCTTTGCCGTTCTCACAGCAGCCCGTCTCTGCATTATCAATGGCATTTAATTGACTAAGAATTTTTTTTTCTCCCTGCATCCAAACAAAAGTGCCACATGGGACAAAAGCTTCAACCATCACCGTAAAGCGGTCCGTGAAAAAGAAAAGGTCATTTTTGCCAGAGAAGATACACAGCTATTGACATCCGGTTGGCTGTGCTAGAATGGAGTTCAGACTTTTTTTTTCCTTATTTCCATGTTTGTTTGTGTGGTTGTTTTACATGAGTAGGTTTGACTATGTGTTTTTTCATGCCCTCTTTGTTCGTGTGATTATAATAAATATGAAAGACACATTTGCATGTGTTTTAAGCTTCCACAAAGGACTGCTGCCGTACGGCCACCTAAGCAAGACATGCAGGTTCCTTCTTTGTTCATATTATTTTAAAGCCTTCCTCACTCTTAGTATTGCTCCTCTGTTGTGTTTCTATCTACAGTCACAATTATTCATTATGATGAAATGCCAAAAATGGAAAACACAATAATGAAACCACCAAACAGGCGCTGGCAAACCGCTGGAATATATCCTGTCCCAGTTTTTTTAAAGTGTGTGCATATTTACCAGCAGCTGCAGCTACTGTATAGAAGGTACTGTATTGCTGTCAGCACATTCGCTGGTTTACTGGCATCACGTCCTGCAGTATGTATACTATAACAGCACAATGCTTCTGCTCAGCCAACTCGAGTCAGCATCAGGGGGGTTATTTTCAGTGTGGGATTGTATGGTGCATCCTACACATCCAGAAGGGATTTGAAAGATTAATCCTCACCTTTCCAACTGAATGTATGTAATTTGGTTTGACAAACACCAGCCCTACAGGGACGTTTTCTTCATTAATACTTGACAATGTGCCTTGCGTCTCAGGCCTGAGGAGATGTAGCGGTGTGACGGACGAGAGCATTAAAGTGACCCAGATTCAATCTTTCTTTCTTTACTTGCAAGCTTTTAACACTGAGTATAGCACCTGTGATACAAAATTCAGTTGAGGGAGCAACAAAGACGGGGTGTTAACAGCCATTACAACAGGCCACACAGACCAGACACAATCTGATAATCCTCTCAGACTGTAATACACACTAAAATATTCAAGTGGGCCGAACAGTGTTCAGAAGTAGCTTGTTTTTGAAGACCTTAAAAATCAGTGTGACAACCTTATGTACGATAAGGAGCTAACAGCATGCGACGGTTGTCTCGTTCAAGTTACTTTAACAATGCTGTGGGTTTCAATCTACAATCAGTGATGTTAATTGTTCATCACAGTTCATTTTGCACGGGAAGTTGTGATTCTTGTCTCAGAGGAACATAGTTTAAGATTTTATGCTTATTCACTTTCTTGCTAACATAATAAGCAGCAGGTCAACCAGTCATTTTTACATGTTTCTGTACAGATTAAACATATACCAGAGGCATAATTTGTTATTAACTGGGATTTTGAGTTACTGGTAGGCTGATTTGATTTATTATTTACATATATTTATTTATTCATTTCACCTCTGGAGAGAGACATGCTAGCTGTTTCCCCGTTTCCAGCTAACCTAAGCTAACTAGCTTCTGGCTGTACCCCCACATCTACCATCATCATCTTTTCATCTTAGGTTTGCCAAAATGTCAATTATTGCTCAACCATTGGTTTAAGTTTGCCAAAAACAAATAACCAATGAAAACTTTGAAAACTTCTTCTTTCTGTGAGGCAGCTTCTCTTTACTTCAAGGTCTTCTCGCCACAACTTGGCAATATAAACCATAAAGGGTAATGAAAACTATAAAAACAGTACAGTCAATATCTCAACCCAACAATAAGCCTGTTAGACAGTATTAAAGCATGTGGAAAGGCTAAACCTGATATCATTTTTAATATTCTGACTGATTTTCTCTTTTGCATAACCCCATTCACAGCCTGAAGACAGGTCAAATCAAGCTCATGCATATAAAAGCCGTTGCCCTGGGCGAAGATTTAACCAGCCCGGATGAGTCCCAGGGCTCGGTGTAGTGAACAAAAAACACCCATGCTGCCAAACCAGCTCTGAGAAATATGAGGAGACGCGAGAAAAGAGATCTGGACAGAAGCCCCCCCCCTCCTCCCTCCATTGCCGAAACTATCCGTTAGCTTGGCTTTCCAGTCACACTATGGAGACCCTGCTCACTCTTCCATGCCACAGCCACTTCCTGCTGGCTCTAAACAATGCAGACTCCATTTGGGCCGCCGTAATGGCTGACTGCTTGACATAACCCTTGTCAGTGAGAGCTGAGATAGGTGACACTTGACAGATGTGTAATTGCTGGAAGAGCTCACTGACAGGTGGATGAGCTTAAAGACACCTGATATGCTTCTGAGGCTGTTGATGCAGGGGATTACACCTTTAAGCAGCACTGGCTTCCCTGGCTGTTGCTGCTTTTTTCTGTGTGCTTCAAGCCAGAAAAAAAAATGTTTGGGTAATTCATTCAAAGTGAAATTGGTTTGATTTGTTTGAGCCAAGATATGAGCCAAGCGTGACAGTGAGAAAGGTTAAGTCTCCTGCAACAATCCTCATTTAATACATCCAGATGTATATTCTCTATGAGGTAATGCATGGTTTTGACATCAGCGGCGCGGGCTTGTAAAGCCTGTGCTGAGGCGTGATAGCTTTCCCTCTCGGGTCAGCCCAGGTGAGGTGGTACCAGAAGCCGGAGATAACACTCCACCCCTATAAAAGACAGGAAGTGAGATAAACATTCACTCCTTGATTAGGAGCTGGGGTGTGGGCTGCCATGTGGGAGGTGGTGCAGTCATAGGGGTGGAACAGTAAGATGTGGATGGGGATATATGTGTGTGTGTGTGTGTGTGTGTGTGTGTGTGTGTGTGTGTGTGGAAGGTTGTGTTTTATGTGTGGGACTGTAATGCAAATCAATGATCTCCTTCAGTGCAGAGCAGAACAGCACAATGCCTGCACACCTGTCCATCATTCAACATCTCCTGTTCCACCTCTTGAAGCTGGGTGAAAGAAGAAAAAAAAAATCGCTTTAGCTCACAGTCAAGGGGTTGAAAGCAGGGGAGGGGAGCGAAGGAGGTGTGCTTCGAGGCCCAGACATTCACTTTTCTTTTGCCTTGCCGAGAAGACCATGTTATTAGAACTGCAGTTACTAAATTGGGAGGAGGGAGACCGATGCTTTTGGATGTGACCTCAATTGCACTGGCACACTATCTCAACCAAAGTCTCATTTCACCAAGAAAGACAGGGGAAGAGAAAAGAGAAACTGACAATATCTTTTGTACCATCATGCATAGACGGCGTATAGAGATTTAGTGATGATATGGGGTGGTGGTGGTGGTGGTGGTGGCTCGAGCTGCAAAGCAGAAGCTCAGCTCAGTTCATTGGGGGTATTTTCACTTATAATTGGGGTAGCTTTCATCTTGTCTGCCAAAAGGCGTAGCAGCGAAGAAGAGCACCAAGAGGGAGCTATCACTTCCCCTATTTCCTGGCCCCAGACAAAGGCATCCAGGCAGGCAGCCTGCTGAAGATGATGTATTTCTGATCAAAGAGCCTGGAGTTGTCAGCAGCCCGGCCTAGCACAGCAACCTGATTGCTCCTGGATAGATTTGTCCCTTTGATCAGAGCAGACTCTGACTGCAGGCACTGTTTATGCAAAGAAAAGACGGCAGAGAGAAATCTACCCAGCGTTATGTGGAAACAGGCGTTGGCTGGGGGAAGGACTTTAGCTCCAGGATATGTTGGTTCACGCAATAATACAATATGATATCTGTTATAATTACCGCTAATGAGATAACATTGCAAAAAGCCTTTTCTGCAACTTGTTGCTGTGATGCTTTTTGTGCTGACAGCAAAAAAAAAATCATAGTTGTACATTGCTCTTGATTAGCTGATAAAACTCTGCCTCTAATTACTACTACCTACATCAGATATAAGAGTGAGATAATGTAATGAACTTGGTATTTTTGCAAAATGATCAGTTAGTTCTATGCAAACATCTTACACATAATGCAAATAACCGCTGGCTATGAATTTATGCGGACTTGAAAAGGCACATAATTTTGTCATAATATATTGATGTAAATTCTCATGGCTAGAGTTAAGATTACTTCTCTAAATGTGCTACAGAGAAATATTAATGTCATCAGTCTGTAGGATTGTACCTACAAATCCCACTGTGACCTCAGCCATGTTTTGTCTGAAGAGAACAGTGTTCTTGTGCCCGGCTACATGACTTCAAACCCGAAAGTGTCAAATACACTTGACTTTAAAACACTCGAGTAAGCTTGTGGTGGGGTATTAGATTCGCTCATGTCCAACGCAAAATGAATGGGGGTGAGCTTAGCATGGCGTCTCCTTCAGTGGGTCTTTATCATGAGGCTGCAACTTAAGAGGTCCATGGGGGCCTTCCCAGTTCACTGCGTACTGTACAGGCAGAATTCTTTTAAGGCAAAGACACGCGTGGAATAAATTTAAGTGCTAAATTCACTGTGGAAAGTATGAAAACAGAACTGTTTACATCCTTTCAATACTATCTTCACAATATCTACATAAATACATATTTAACTGCCGCTGTCAAAATATTTCTTTAAGTCAACGTAACGTTTATCTTGTTTTCCTCCTCCTCACTCTGCATATTGGATAAGTTCAGGTCATAGCTTTCAGGGACATCAGCCTTTGCTGTTTTTCTGTCTTTTCTGTCATGTTAAACATTAAAAAGGTACAGCTCAGCACGCCTCCTGCCGGGAGATGTCAAAGTCAAGGTTAATTTATGGATGCAAAATACCTCATCTCTAGTTTTGAATTTCTTTTATTCATTTTTTTTTTCTTTATTTTGTTCTGTTGGTGACAGGTGCTATTTAAAGGGGTTTCAGGCACACGCGTACACACAGTTTAAGTCAGTGGAAAGAGGGCTGAGTGGTTATGTAAGCTGTGATTAACATATCTGACGGCTGCATTTGGGTCAAACAGTGATGGGTAATTCAGGTCATTTCTGACAGCTGATGAAAACAGAAATCATCGTGGCGGGCGGTGGGCGTAATTACGTATTTATGAGTGCAAGAGGACCTTGGGGGTAGCAAGCAGAAGAGATGAGCACATACAGAGAGGTGCCTGAGTGCTGCCTTGCTACTGTAATGACAGCTCATTTCCCTGTGTGGATGTTTTTCTCAGCTCGGCGCCAAGCTGTTGTTAGTCCCACCAGTTTACTGTACCTGCCAGCCCAGCCTTTCATGGACAATACAGGAGGGTTAAGTGTTGTATTATTAAGGGATGAATTCTCTGCTGAGACCCCGGCCAAGGAAAAGGAAAGCGTGTAGGTCTCGCCCAAAGGGCCCTCCGTGGCAGCTTGTTTGTGTTGTGAGAAACACTGCTGGGGTTTAGGCACATTTAAAGATGCATTTGATGTAGAATTACTGTATATGGGGTCTATGCATACATACATACATCAACCTCTTGCACTGTCTGGATCTGCTCCTTAACGCAGTATCTTATTGTTCGGCATGCATCACGCCTGGCAAAACATACACATTTATATTTAATAAATCCTCAGTAAATGTTGTATTTTTGTACAAAGCAAATTTGCATTTATATCCTTAACTTCTGTGTAGTACTCAAATCCCAAATACAATAGACAGTAAACTGAAAAGGGAGGCTGGATAAAGCCAGATGCAAATAACGCTGGAGTTAAATCAAAGCCACCTTCAAATCAAACCCCCACCAACGCTCTCTCCTTTCTCTGTCAATCCACTGTGACATTTGTGATATGGGCAACACTTTCAATCTATGGCTGCCTACTCCATTGGCCATGTAAAGTTTAATGAGCACCTTTTGTGAAGTGATATGAATAATGTATACATTACGGAGCTTTAAAGCGCCCATGGTGCATCTGTCTCCAGGATGGACGGAAGCCACGGAGAAGAAGGACTGGTGAAAATTAAAAAGCCCGAGGGTAAAGGAGGAGAGAGATAGAAAAAGCAAAAAGTTGAAGGCAGTCACATTAATTTGAATGCGTCAGTGTGCCACTTCCAATGCAAAATAGAAGCCATCAGCACAAGCAGAGCACCACCGCCCCACCACCCCTCCACACAATCTATCTCTCGTCTGTTGCTCATCTGTGTCAACCTGCTCCTCACGCCAGGAACTGAACATGCAGCGACACGGAAGGGAGGGAGAGTGTTTTCTTGGAAATTCTGGAGCGCACAGCAGTTGATGGGAGGAAAACACAAGTCAGTATAAAGCGGACAATTGTGTTCCTGCGCTCCCGCAGATAGCATTGATCTGTGATGTAAAAGGAGATGGAGATGTACTGAATGAACTAAAACTGAACGATTGTAATGGAAAAGTGTTAAAAAAGACTCCAGCAGCACACGCACACTTTAACACAAAACATAATAAAAGCAGAAAGAAGTATGTGCTCCAAAATTTATTGTAACCGAGGCAGAAAAAATATTGGGGTTGTTCCAATAGTTGTTCCGATGCAGCCTTAAGTGCTGATTCGGGGATCGGCGAGTACACAAGTCTATGCTCTGATGGGATATCACACAATCTATTATCCCCCAAATGGGGGATGCTACTTCCCAGCAGCTTCCCATACACCTGTATGCAACTTAACAGATTTTGTACAGCACAAGTAGCCAATATCTATAAGCAACTTACAGCAAACTTACATTTGTCCTTTTGCGTATACGTTGGGTTAGGGGAAATACGCTGGGTCCCCAGTGCCAAAAGCAATCAACTTTAAAGTAGTTTCACTCAAGTAAAAAAGCAGTTTTCTTCTCCCAGAAATGACTTCTTCTTTGCCGCTCTAAAAGTGGCCTGCACATCAAGTTGAGCAGGGCTGCTGCTAACAACTGAGGTTTTCAGTGTAATATTTTACACTGGAAAATCCCACCAGTAAAACAGCAATGTGTACAGTATGATTTAGTTTTATACTGTTAATGTATATACTGTTTTTACATTCAAGTCATACACGTGTATCAGATCAGTACTCAGCATCAGCCAATATGCAAAGTTCAGGAAGTGGAGTCGGTAGAGGGAAGGCAAAAAAATGGTCTCTAAAATTATTTAGAATAACCAATAGCCAGCGTTTTAGGAGTTGCCTCATTAAAAAAGCATATTCTCCATGGCAAGGATAAAAGCAGGTTAATTGTTACATGCACTTGATACTAATATTTTCCTCAGAACATACTCTGAAAGCCTTAATGAAAGAGAAGCACCCGAGCCTTTAACCTCTGAGAGCATTACAGCGATAGCTCTTCCTCTCCACCTCGCTCCATCCTCTGCTCATCCAAACCGCTCTGTCACAAACCTCTCAGCCAAGAGCTCAGTGACCAAATTAGAAATCTCCTGCACGTTGGCTGCTGCTCCACCCGCCCCCAACCCCAATTCAAAAGATTGGTGGGCCTCTATCTTCTTAGAGATCTGCTCCCTGTTGAATAAGCAATGGAGCGTTCCCACTTCACTTGTCCACGCCAGGCTAGCCCGAGCGACCCGTCCCTTCCTTACCCTTTCTACCCCCTGTCATCCCCTCCCCTAACCCCTGTTTCCATCTCCACAGATTGACCCCCCTCCACTGCCCCCAATCCCATTGGCCTCCCCCCCTCAGCCCTCGCCCTCAACCAACATGGACACACAATAGAAGGCTCCGGCTTAGTGGCCTTGTGATGGATGCATTTTCATAGGCCAATCTCTGTTATCTTGGAGAAACAGGTCTCAGCCTCCATTCTCTAAGGGCTTTACAGTTCTCTCTCTGCCACTCACCCCGCCCACCCCTTTCCTTCATTTTTTCACCTCCTCCCTCCATCCCTCTGTCCTCCTCCACCATTTTCCGAAGGTCACTCATTAATACTCCTGAGCATTGATGCTGACCCCGTGACCCTGAGCTTGAAAGCCCGGCTCTCCCATATTGAGCATCCAAGCCCTTGTCCCAGCATTCTCACCCTGGCCTGAGTGCGGAGGCCTGGACCCCCCCACCCCCCCAAGGTCAAGGACTGGCTGACACCGGGCCCCCAAACAATGGGAGGCCCTTCCTCTCCGCATCCCCATGGACACCCCTGGGTTGTCCCTCTTTAGATTGATTGGCTATGCAGCACCATCTCCAAGTCAATCAATTTCATTCATTTAATGCAGATGAGTCAAACTTGAGAATTTATCCACGGATTTCGATTTCTCTCAGAAAATAGAAAATCTTAGGTGTAATGGTTTTGTCAATCTCAATCCAAGTGCAAACGAGTATTCTCTTTTTTTGTAGCTCTTATCAAATGTTGCACTTCATTATCTTTAAATTTACACTTAAAGAAAATTGGACGCCACTCAATTCCACAGTCTGTTTAATGAATTTACCTCCTTTCTGTTCCAGCGTTATCTATTTATTTATTTGGAAATGACTGAAAGTAGGGAAGGTGCAAATTATATGCAAAGCTTGTGACAGACCAGCCTCACTTACAAATCAGGTTATTTACAGAGTAGTGCAACAATACCTTTCTCTACAGCATGTAGCAGTAAGATATCTATCAAAAAGCAAAACTTCAGTCTCACAATGTAGCAACCTTGATTCACCCCCAAATAGCAATTGTGGTGTTAAAAATCCCCCTACAATAAGCCCCTTCATTTTTTGCTCACTCTGCAGTTTGCAGCTTCCTCATTTCCCAGCCGTGGAGTTTCACTGGGCCTTGATGTATCATATATCTCTCTGTTTTTCCTGCGTGGCTCTTTTTGGGCCTAAGGTCAGAGGGTGAAATAAAGCAGACCCCATTTTGAAGCTGACAGGGTCTCCAAAGCCTGAACCTGAGGGCAGTCCCCCCAAGCCCCGGCCTGACAGAGGCCGCGTCCGACAAAGGTGCAGTTTGTTACTAGCTTCTGAGGAAAAAAAAAAAGAAACACAACAGGGAGGGTTATTTGGTGTTCCTTTGACCCCTTAAGCCCTCTGAGATGAAAAGGCTTTCAATTTTTACCAGACGAGGAAGACCACTTCAGCACAGAACGCCAGTATGGGCTTCAAAGCTCAGCAGAAATTTTAATCAGAGACAAATTACAGTATATTGTGTGATGTGCTGTGCTCCATCGCCGCGGTCTGAGAGGGCAAAGGGGCAAAAATAGCACAGCGTTACACAGATGAGAAATGGCGTGGTATCCTTGCAGGCAGTGAGCGAAGCTCGTACGGTCACTGTCTTTTTAAATCATGAAAATTCACTGCTGGATTATGTCAGAGTAGTTAGCTGTGAAAGGTAGTGGAGGTAAAAGCCTGATGGGCTTGCATGTATCTGCCATCTTAAATCATGCAAGCTGAAGGCAAATATCAATACCACAATGCTGCTTAAAACAGCATTCTGTCTAATAAAAACATATCTATCATTTACAACACAAGGGTAAGAGAAGAAGCCCATGAGTGCACCGTGCCTTATGCCATTTACTAAACATTTTATCAAATTTTCCAAAGCCTGCTTAATATTTAAAGCCTCGGTCATGCAGCCTAATGGTGCAGGGCAGGAATAAGCTATTCAGGGGTCAATTGTTTTATTAAGATTAATGAGGGGGAGCAAGAGGGTACGTCATATCTATACTGCTTTCCCTCTTTCTCTGAGCGCCAGTGAGGCATATTAAAAGGAGTGAGTAAGGTTTGCCACTTAGCTTATCTACGTAAGTGGCTTATGGATGTATTTGTCTGGGACATTCAAGGTAAATTTTTTCATCAATTCATTTTTCATCGAGTGATGAACTTACTTCCCCCACTGAATATATCAAGGAATGCTTCAATTCTCTGCCTACGCCACACCCACGGTCCAGTATGTTAGATTATCATGAAGGGATAAAGCATATTCTGGGTAGCAGAATACGCAGGTGATCTCAGCTGGATATACATCATATTTTTAAGGTTTTAAATTGTTGATTTAGGATTAAAAATAAAGAGCAGCAAGGCTATTTTTCATTAATTCCTGACAAGTGTATTACCTCCACTATAAACACTAAAACGGTCTGATTGCATCGGACATCATTTGTTTCATGCAGCTGTCCATTTTTCTCCTAAATCAGATAACAGAAAACTGTTCACACCATAGAAATACATTTTCTAGGCTGGAATAGAGCACTGAATAGGGGCCATCTTTAATCAACGCAGCAGCTCAAACTCCCATGACTCTGATGGACGGGTGCATCTTTTGTCCAAAAAATGCCCAATCTCATGCATCAGGAAAAGGAGCAGATGGAACCGTAGAGTGGGCGTTGACAACTGAGAGATAGTAGGCGTTCATCTCCGCCAGCCATAACCCCCAAACCATGCTGATGTCATTGTTGTAATTGCTTTGACACTTTGAAGTTGGCACTAATCCTGTTTGGACAGTGACTTAAACTGTATGGAGAGAGGGGATGCACTGGTTACCCACCAGTACATCTGTCCCTACTGGCCAGGACAACATCTGTTTGTGCCGCCTGTGACTGTGGTGTAAATGAGAGGCCGGGACTTATTATAGCACAAGTTTAAACAGACCTATTCGAAAAAAGACGGATTTGTCTCCCTGTGGTGAAAATCCTCTTTAAATGTTATGCGATTCAAATCCCCGCTTCAGCCCACAAGAAGAGAAGTGTTTAAAAAAGGGACTGTTTTTAAAGTGTGGTGTCTCTTTTTGCTCACTGATCTAATGCAATGTGACGCTGAAAATGTTTTCGGTTGAAGCAGAATGACAGGACTTGTTGTGGGAACAGTTTTAATGTGTCTGCTAACACATGTAGAGATTATACTAGGGTTGCAGTAAAACACAGGGCCATAGCTGCTGTGGGAGCATTTACATGATGATCTAGAGCTGTCAAGTGTGTGTAGTACTGTAATTAATTAATTTTCAAGCCGCAGCAACAACCAAAAATAGATTAGGAGAGGAGATTTGATTCATGCTGCAGGAATAGGTTTGAGCTACAGGACATATTGGTTGGATGGCAGGCTTGGAAAACAAAGATGTCACATGACAGCAGGTCCACAGGGGTCATTTCATTTCCACTGGACTGGCTTTTTTTTCTTTAGGCAGAGCATAATGTGAACAATGTTTTAGAGGGCCATCTTCAACCACCATCTTCACAACATGCAAGCCTTTCATGTGTCTGTCTCTCTCCCCGCCTCAGCCCTTCCATCCTCTCCAGCACGCCTGCATGCACCCTGACACGTTGACAAGCTGGGAGCGAGTCAATGTTGTGGTTGACCTGGAAGGCCGGGCCAGAGAGGTTTGGTTTGCAAAGTGAGAGGTAGACAACAAAGTGCAGTGAACTAAAATGCCCCCAAGCCAACCTTTTAGCCTTGGACAACATCTGCAAGCCGTTGGGGTTGGAAGACAGAAAGGGTGGAAGTGGGCTCAAGTCTTGGCTGTCCAGACCACAACAACTGTGCAACAGGGCAGCTCACGTTAGTCCTGGGTTCCTGACACTGGACTGTGTTGTGGATGAAGGCCACTATCATTTCAGTTACTCGTGTACTAATGTCAGAGAGATTTCACCATCACTGTGGATAAAACTTAAATGTTTGTTCCATTTCGGCTTTTTTCTCTTAATTTTATGTCGCTACTGCCAGCTATATCAAACCCAAATCAAGGTGGATAGATAGCTTGATCGATAATATCATAACCAGTCACCATGTCTGGTAAGCATAAAAACATAGCTTATGTGCGTGCTCTGCAGGGGACCTGATGTAACTGGGGTTGCAACGAGCATTAACAGCTCTCGATGTTTGCAGTGAAAGAAAGTCAGTCATTTTGTTGCAGCCGTGGAAGTCCGTAACGCGACACATCGCTCTGTAAAACTGGTCAAATATTTGCTCAAATGTAACACGATGTGACACACCACAACTTGAAATGTAGACAGGAAGTTAAAAGGGGCATCTGTTGGTGGCAAAGAAGGTGAATTGACATGAAGATTCTGAAGCAGATTTATTAACTCAAGATCATCTCTGGCTGTTTATCATGGTGTCATCATCCATGCCATAATAAAGATCTGGCCATGTATATAGATTAGATTTTATGTGCTGTAAGCAAAGTGAAATATCCACCTCTGACACCCCAAATACAATTAAGGTGAATGGAAAAGCACTGATAAAATTCAGCTGCTCCTGCTGTCTCCATCCATAGACAGGGTGGACACGTCTCATTTGGACTATTTCTTTGGGAGAAAACAGCTCTAAAATCTATTTTCAGAGACATACGATAAAACTAGCCCTCCTCCTGTTTTATGTTAAAATGTTCATTCCAGGACTCAGCGCAGTCCATGACTACAGCACCTGTCCTGACTGCTGTTTACACATTTAGAAACATTAGCGAGGAAAACAATAAACTCGACCGTGCCTTGGGATAATATGTAAATGATCAATATTTCTAATTGCAGAGAGGAATGATTGCCATGATTATGTTGACTCTCTAACGAGTCCACCTGTTGGCATCATGCAGAAAACAATTTTCCACTTGAAGAAACATAGCGTATGTAAACTCTCATAAAATGTAAAACCAATGGAAGGTCTGCCGCGCGCTGGCAGCTGCAGCCGAAAATTATGCAGCATCCGGCGATAACTTTAACACCAATCTGACAAAACAGTGCCTCCAAAGAAACCGCATTTGAATTGACAAAAAGAAAAGTTATATAGTAAAGCCTGGAGCGCCCATTGCTATTAGAAATGTAGTGAAATTTGAACATGAAGCTCAAACTGACAGCCAAACTGAAGTAACTGATGTTGCACTTATTAGACATGTTTGGAGGACTGTTGGGAATATTAAAACCTGTGAAGTTTGATACTTGGTTTGTAAAGTCTGTGGAGGATCAGTTCCAGGAAAACAAAATATACAGTATTATGCATCTGGTGTTGCCCCACTGCTCACTTCAAAGGCTTGTCCTGAAATTCAGGAGGACAGTTATTGATCCAATCCCTCAATGAATTGGGAATTGATAACTGGACACTTCGGAATGCACTTTTATGTCTTCTCACTTTGAAGCTCTCCGCTCCTCATCTTTCTGAGGGGATGTTATTCTACGCAAGAGCCTCTTAAATGTTTGAAACCCACACTACTTCTCGGTTTCGCCAGCATTTCCGAGGCTCGTCTCTGTCGGTTCTCACGAGGCATTTTGGGAATCCTTGTTCCGAAAGTAAATGTAAATTAGTGCTGGGCACGACAAAGGGCACCTTTCTTTCATTTCAGATGAAGCTGAACAGGTTCCAGGGCAGGTCAGGTGTAGTGAAAGGAGAACCCTGGCCTCTCCCGTCTCCTCCCTTTATTGTCCCGCAATCCCTGCCAAACCATCATTCTCAATATCCCACTGGGGCCTCTCTAACCCTCAACATCTGTCCCACTTTACCACTCTGATGGTAGAGAGCCGGCTAGTATGACGGGCACGCTGCAGCAGCATGCAGCATTCAGAAACTGCTTCCAGACATCTCAAAGTGCTGTCATCTGTAATTTTGTGCATTTACCCGTTCAATTTATTTGTCTGCAATTTACTACAACTAATCACAGGTGTGTTTGCACTATCTCTGGGAGAATATTTATGTGGATGAAACGCGCACGAAACTAAAGGCAACATTGTTTAGAAGTGAGACATTTTTAATTACGAAAGCTGCTTTCAATCCATCTTGTCCTGCAGGAGCATTTATTGTGACTGTCATTGCCAAACACTGCTTTTTGTCTTAAAATGACACAGTTTGCACAGCTGCAAGTCAATTTAAATAGCCTTCGCACAGTTGAGTAAATCAACCATAAGGGGACATAAAGGGAAACACCCGGCGTCAACGGGCAACACTGTGGTGCCATCTAAGAGATCATAAACTCATGTAAGTCAAAAACAGGATGCTATATGTTTTGTGAAGGATGTTTGGGGCAGCTAGAACATAATAATTGCATGCCAGTTTTCCCTTTGGGAGAAAATACCTTTCCCCATATGTGGCAGTGATAAAGTATAGGTTTCTCCTGTCTGGTGAGAAAGGTATATCTGCCCTCTAACTAGACAAGGGGGAGCAGAGGGGAGAGAGAGAGAGAGACAGAGATATATAAAGACTGCTAGAGACAGACAGGAAAAGAGAAAGTGAGGGAGAACGAGAGGGAATCCAACGCACACGTCTGTACAGTTACTGGGTCTGCGGTGATTGCATGAGGGACAAGAGGGAGCTCCATTTAAACTGTAGCTGCAGAATAAAAAGCAGCTTTGGTTTGTCAGTTTTCTGACTAGCGTCGTGAACCGGGAGATGCCCATGGCTGCTCGTTCTACTTCAACGCAGTTCAATACCTGCCATCCTTACCCTTCTGCTAGTCAAAGAGAGGAATACACACACATGCGCGCGCGCACACACACACACACGGGGTCCCTCTGGTGTGTTTGTGTTTCTGTTTGTGAGCATTTGTTCCGAATCAGGCACCTGGCATCTTTTGGGAGAGCGGGCTTCACCAATGAGGCCCCCTGGACTGTCATGTGTCTGGATGCAGACCAATACCCATCACGGAAAACTGATCAAAAGCAAAGGAAAGTACAACCCTTGAACTTCACAGTCCAATATGCATCCCTGTTGCTTATTATATTCATACACAAACACACACACAGGAACTCACAGCATGCAACCATATGAATATCTCTCTGCTGATTAAATATTCCACAAAGCAATTTTTTTTTCTCTTGTTTTCAGTTAGAATTGAAATTCACTGCAGGTTAAATTGGACCCTCTCTCCAGACTGCTGTAATACCCCATAGTAGGTATAATCAAAGTAATTACAACAACACACAGGTGTTCCACGCTGCACGCCAGTGAACACAGCACACGTCAGTGACAGTGGATGGAGTAAACGTCTGAAAAAAAACAAAACAAATTCAAATCAAGTGTCATTACGGTTACTTTATTGACAGCCAGTAAGTGCACAAACAAATGGCAGTTTTTGTCATCTGCTGCTTAACATGGACATTTTATGCTCCGTCTGTTCACGTTGCTTTGCTTCCACTTTTCAATTATGATAATCTAAATCTGGTAGAGTGAATTATAGAGGAAAGACATGATTTTTTTAAGCTCTACAGGAGAGAAAAAGAGAGGGAAATACGGCATCGACAATGCCGATGCGCTCTCTCGCATGAAAATCCCTCACTATTGCATTTATAACTAAGATGGTTTTCCACTAAAACGGCCAAAAACACCTCTGAGCACTTCCAAAACGCTGTATATATTTTACTTGTTGCTATTTTATTTGGTTCAGATCAGAGTGGAGATGTGAACAAGCGAACAATCACATTAAAAGCTCCCCATCTGCATCTTCCAAATCTCTTCTCGGTGAGAAAGAAAATGGGGAGAAAAAGAAAAAAAGGAAGGCGAGAGAAGGTAAGGGGGGGGGGGGGGGGGTCAAAGAAAAGAGAGAGAGAGAAGGTGCAATTACCAAGAGCGTAGTCTGAGGGATCAACTTCACTTCAAAGAGGCCGGGCCCCGCGTCCCATGCTCCACACAGCCCCAAGTACTAGTGTTGTGAGAGTAGGTAAACATGAGCAGATCACAAGACTGTTAATAGCAGCCAGATCTGAAGAGGTCTCCACCTTGTGCCTTCCTGCCTGCCTCTTAGATTCTCAGACAAGCCCTTGCCTGGAAGGAACAGACTCACCCTGCACACTCAGCTACTTAGACTGTGTGTGTATGCTTGTGTGTGTGTGAGCTCATGAGCGTTATCCCAACAGCTTTTTTCATAGTAACTGAACAGCATAAGCACACATACTGCAACCTCTTAAATCCTCACAGCATGCAAAACCAACAGCTGCGGCGCAAACCTCAACGCACTATAGGACATTTCTCCATCAAAAGCGCAACACTGCAAACTGTATTCCGCTGCAGTTTGAGGCGCAGCAGCCACCGAGGACGACCGCATCTGTGCGCGCACCGCCGCTGAATTATTACAGCGTTCACTTTGAGACTTATTGCCAAGAATTATCTTGTTCCAGTATGCGACCGACTCAGTGAGTGGGTTTTCATTCATCTTTTTTGACAACAAAAAAAGATGCTCTGCGTCTGAGCCCTCCCTCCCTGAAACTCGCTGTACCAATCCGGGGCGATGTCTACTGTATGTGAAGTGCATTTAACGCCCACTAATCTGTCATCACTGGATAAATACGATAAGGACAGCAGCAATTCCCCAGAAGGTATCACAGCCCTGACGGCTAAACAGGATTAAACGCTGGGCTTTATGCAAAGCAAAGAGTGAATAGCAATATTTTCTAAGGATAGGACAGAGTTGACCCCCTCTAAGGAAACGTAGTGAACGCTAACATTCAGCACCTCTGATTGCTTTCCATTTGCTTGTATAACTATGATGGAAAGGTGGCATTGTCCATAGGCTATTTACAATCACATGACCAGAGTTCAAAACCCCCATGTCAGGACACATTCATCCTGCTGAAGTGTCATTGAACACGACACTGGGTCCCTACCAGCTCCAGGGGAGGTGGGGTGGGGTGTGTGGGGGGGGTGCTGTATCTGACCCCGCACTCTGACCTCCCTACTGGGGCAAAGCAAAAAAGACTTTCCCCTTGGGGGATCAATAGAGAATTAAATTAACATACATGATGTATATCAAAGTAAATCTGGGACCAGCGTGTCTTCTGCATTGCTAATTCTCTAAGTCTCTGTTTGAGGCTGTGGATTTGAATGTACTGACAGCACTGCTTTTCTCAAACCAGCCCCTTTGCAAGGGAAACCAACTGGAAAGGCTGACATCTGTTGGCTGGGCTCTGTAACTGCAGGTGAGTGGATTTTTGGTGGACAAGCAGGGGAGACAGACAGCTCGCACTGAGGTGCGGTGCCCTAGAAGAACAGAGCAGAAAACACTTAAAGAGGCACGAGGGGCAAAACTCCCGAGTCATGAACCGAGATGAAAAGATGCCTTCGGGCTAACCTCACAGCTGAAGCGGAATCACCCTGAGTGCTTTTAGTGTGTCTTTCTCCTCGGATGTCGTTTGTTAAGAGAGTAAACCCCTTCATGCTTGTGTGAAACTTAATTCCCTGGTCTGTCCTTGAGCAGTAAACTCTCACCCTCTCCCCGGCAGCAGAGAGTGACCCGCTCCATTTAAAAAAAAAAAAAAAAGAAGAAGAAGAAGCAAAACACACACAGCCCTCCTCTCCCCTTCGACTCCTACCATGCCAGATGTTACTTTTCGCCTGTGATTTATCGCACAGTTTAGATAAGGGTAAACAAATAGTCATCACAGTTATAACTGCAAACACCGCTTTTCCGTCGGGCTTATCGCAGGTCACAGCATACAAAGTTAGCCGACGGTGTGGAGGCAGCGGGGGGGGAGTGGAGCGGCTCGAGGGGGAAAAATTGACAAAATTGCATTTTTCCCTGAGTCTGAGCATAAACATAGCAAAAGTCCTTCTGCCCACATATACACACAATCACACACACACACACACACACACACACACACACACACACACACACACACACACACACACATAACCCTGAGCCCTGACCTGTAGGAATGTGTGCTCTCTGTGGAGGACGATTAGCTGGCCAGCCTCTTAGCTCCTCCAACACAGAAACCTCATTGTGATAAAGCCCAGTCAATGTTTGCTGACACACGTTATCTCCCGTCCCCTCTCTCCCCGGACCTCCGGTCGGATCGAGCTGCCACAGCTCTTTACAACGATTTAGGGAGCCATTTGTTTTTCAAGGAGCTGTTTACACAATGGCCACCTACCACACAGGGGACGGAGGCGCGGGGACGGGAGAGGGAGTCGTTTGAAATATAAATCACAACGGTGCCAGCTTTTATCGGCAACAGCTCTGCCTTTTTGTTTTCGACTTTCCGATCTTTTTGCATCCTTTATCGTGGAATAGGGTGATAAGAACAAACAAGATGGGGTTTTGTCAGCGGCTGCCAATGTATGTAACTACGAGAAAAGAGGGAAAAGAAACACTTACTTATCTTGTGTGCATGCATGCATGTGCATGCAAAGGAGGGGAGGTGATAAAAGAGAATATTCCTCAAGGAGGATCAATAGTTGTTATTCAGACCTGCATGAGTCCCTCCATAGGAAGCACTGGCACTGTCCTAAGAGTCTGCCGGCTGTATTGATTTTAATTTATTTTTAACTTAGTGATGGATATGGGACATGTCATGAGAGAGAGGCATTGGTCAAATAATTACCAACATCTATTCATTAATTGGGAGACAAAAAAGATAGACCACTCAATATTCATTAAGGCCTGCAAAGACTTTGCAAATGTGCTGTCTGACACAAGGATGTCAGAGAAATATGTCGATCACCTAATCACGCAATGCAAATTTGTCCCTGTGAAGCAAAGTGGACACTGTGCACTGCTTCTCTTCCCTTTTCACTGAAAAATACAGCTAAACTTTAAAAAGAATACTTATTTCATTATGCTTTAGATCCTTCTCCATTCCCACTATGCTCTCTACCGTTTCTACTGGAGACATTTTAAAATGCCCTGAATATTGATATAAAACATCCTTTGAATAGGACGTGCTGTGGAATATCACTGAAGTGATTCATGATTCAACATCCCCCCAGGAAAAATCACTGTTAAACAGTATTTTTCCACACAGCAGCCATTTCAAAATCTCTTGTCTACCACACAAACAAATGTTTTCTTTCCTTGTGGAGGAACATGGTCAAATATTGACACACATCTTGCGTGTAGCGCAGCTCTTTGGTCAGTAGGCACCGAAAGTGGCTGGAGGCAGAGACGGGATGCTTAAATGCACACGCGAGGCGATGTTTTCTGAAAAGCTTACAAATTGCATCTTTAGTTAATCCTTGCACAATCCACTTTATGAAATTCAATCGCAAATAATGAGCGGCAATTAAACTCAAACGCTGTATGAGAGTGGTAAATCTAATTAACGGAGCATCTGAAAAGTGATCAGATGACAGTGTTTTTGTATTACAACCTTGGAAGTTTCAGGCCTCCACAGAATATGAATCAGACCATTCAGCAGATGGAAGGTGCGGCTGTTGTTGCTGTTACAGAATCAGCAGTCTTGTCATACATATGCTGCATAAATATATCATCAAAACCCTTGTAACCTGCAATAATTCGCTTGATTGGTTCAGTGAGTGCAAGTTCCTTTGGTGTGCATCAAGTCAAACTGACCAAAGTGGCCTATGGGTTCTTGCAGACAGGCACCCGTGGTTATTGAGTACAATCACAACACTAATTATCCTGCATGCAAGCTACTGCAGGGCTTTGCCCTTTGAGAGAGGCAATCAAACAGCTGACGAAAGGCTGAATAATCACACTGCACTGAATGTGCTGGGCATAGCACATGTGTGTGTTTGTGTGGGAGCGACTGTATACTGTACAGCAAGTGTGTCAACTTCACTAAAGCTGACAGTATTTGTCAGATGTCTTTTAAGTGGGAGTGCAGCGACGCCGGAACGCTAAAGAGGGCAACTCTTCCCGTCATGGATAAATTATGTTCGGTGATAAACGCTGATCTCACGGCTCTGATGTAATCGAGCAAGTTCAAGTTTCCCTTCAGCTCGTGTTTGTTTTGGGATTTAGCTGAAGGAAAAGCAAAGAGGCTGTGCATCTGTGTGAAAAACCGAATCAATGACCTCCACGAGCTCTCATCTTGTGTGCTGTTGCATCATAAGCAACGTTACAGCCTCTTCTTCCCACCCAAGCTGAGCCAAGGTCGTGGTTAAGTTATGATTACAGTATGATGCACTCAGCGAAGAGGCGCAATAAAGAGGTCTCTGCTGAACCATAAAACTGTCAAGATACATCACAAAAGCGTCAGATGCACCACGCGCAACATCACAACAACAACGAAAAAATAAGACTCTCACTCCTTCTCCCACTCTCCTCTCCAAGCAATCATCACATCCTCAGCTTGACACAGGCTGAACGTTGCATTAAGTGAATATGTGTTGGAGGATAGAAAAACTACATTGATTTTAAAATCCCCTGGTTCTGTCGTTGTGCCATGCACAGTAATGATCAATTATTTGGCCTCCGACTGGCGTTTCTTAGAAGCCTCTTCCCCCTTATAGCACGACAGTATGAAGCCGATATTCACTATACTAAGCCACCAAAGAGAATCCATTGATTTAATCCTCAGCTGTTCAACTGCAGCCCTTTTTTATCTATGCATTAATGCTCCAATCATCTACCAAACTGGGGGAAAGTCAGCTCCTTTCTGGAGACTGCGGATAACAACTGATTTTCACTGTAGCGCACATACTGCACAGTGTTATTAAGCTGTGAAAATAAGCCCACACGTTTGAAAAGTGAAGCTTTGTGAATGTATATCTGACTGTCTGTGAGGCCTTGTCACAAACAGTGAGAACAGGACAGAGAGAAAGTGAAAAGAAAATGTGATGTAATACGATCTTCTGAAGTAGGAACTTGTTTCCCCCCCCCCCTTGCTGCTATTTATTAAACGCTACCGCAAAAGGCGTCTTTTTCCCCACTTTGACTTCGAACCTAACTCGCAGCAAATGCGCACATTGCACTTCACTGGCACCTGCCATGGTCTCATTTCAAGGTGATTAAGATACTTATCAAATTTATTCTGCTGGAAAAACATCGGCGTGAGGCTGAGATTTTTTTTTTCCTCCCAGAGGTCCCGACAGAGACGAAATTTTGACACATTTCCACACTCAGTTTGAAAGCACGACGATAACTCACACTACACCACAGGGGCCGTGAAGCAAACTGCACTTCAGTCCAATTTTTAAGCCTGGCTAGAACCCCCAACTCCCCTCCACCTCTTGCTCCTCAGCCCACTAGCCCAATAGAGGGAGGCAGCCTAAATGCACCATCAGCATTGAGGTTTGGCTGAGCTGCTACAAGGGTATTATGTTCCAAATTCTCTCCAGCTGGAGTGAGGAGAGGCTCGCCCATCTCCTTTTTTTTTTAACCCATTCCCAAATCACAAGAAAATCACCCCGGCCTCTTTTTACACCCTCCATCCATCCCGTCCTGGCGTTCCCTTTATCCAGTGCACCAATTCAATGTTTACACAATCAGGCGCCCGAGAAGTAGCGTCTGAAATTTGGGGGGCATCAGGGAAGGCCTTCTTATGGTGTTCGGGGGAGTAATGGAAAGAGGAAAAAAACATAGAAAGAGAGTGAAAGAGTGAGGGGGGTGGGAGGAGGAGAACTGAACAGAGAGAGAGAGAGAGAGGGAGGAAAAAGGAGAGAGCTGCTGGGGCAGGTGAAAGCCGTCCGCATACAAGGTGGCGATTAGGGGAAAGTGGCCCTGTGTGAGGCAAGAGGAACATCTGTGCCTATTACAGCAGCACACAAAAGACTGGGGGGCGGGGGGTGGGGGGTGCAGGGGAAAGACCACGGTCTCCAACATGAGCAGGGCCTCACCAAACACCACAGGCTGAATTGCATGGCCCAATTTGAGCCTTTCAGTGCCGCTCGTCATTAGCATTTGAAAAAGCGAGGCAGGAGCCAGCTCAGTGAGTAACTCATGGGTCGGAGCAGGAGAGTGACTTAAGAGCTTGAGAGGAGGTGGAAGCCCCCCCACCCCACCCAGCCCAGCCAGCCCCATGCCTTAAGCACCTTTCAGGCAGAGGTCTGTTGAATGGGCCATGTTGTGGAGTCATATCTACATTATCGCTGGTTAAGATTATGGACGATTATGCAAACGTCAGGGGAATAAAAGAACGGAGGCATTGAACTCACTGCGAGATGGGTTCAATTTCTGTTGATATGACTGGTAATCAGAAATGACATCCTCAGAGAAACTCGTGTATTCAGCGGGGCTTTTCAGACTTACATGATGCTACCATATGCTTTCCCAAGTAGTTGTCACAACTGCATACTTTCAGCATCTAACCACGAACGCACTTGCTCTGCGGAGAGAAACGCAAAGCCCGGTGATGCGCTGCATCCACATGCATCGCTGTATACCGCATCTCAGCATGGCAAATGAATGTTCAATTTGACTCCAACATTTTGAATTACTGTATTTCAAAGTGTGTCAACCTGGTTCAAAAACACAGCTAATGGATGGCAAAAGCATGAAAAATAAAACACTCATTCTGGTGAGCGATGCATCAAACTTGTATACTGGATTGCACTCTTTTTCAGAATTGAGAACACTTGGGAGGGAGGTGTATTACTTATTTAAAAGCCACAAGGCATATATCTGTTTGCTTAAATATTCCAATTTATTCCAAGACAGTAAGTGCCTTGCTGGAGTGAATTATGGATGGTAAATCAAGACGCTGAGTTATTAGTTATGACACCATACGCTTCTGTCTTAGTCAATATGTTCCTCTTTGAGTTTGGTGTAATTTAAGCGGGGAGTGTTGAACTGGCAAACTGATGAGCAATCTCGATTCGAGCAACACAACTTTACACCTAATCTACGCGCAACATGATCCACAGTGCGATATTACAAAACAGGAATCACAAACGTGGCATCAGCATAGTGAAAACCCAGAGGAGCCAATGGCTGCTGTCAGCTTTTTAAATTGATTTAACAGACTGGCCTCACAGCAAAGCGACAGAGAGAAATGCATTATGGTACAGGACTTACAGTTCACTAAAACCACTGCTATTTCATTTGCCGTAAGGAGGGTCATATCAGAGGCAATGCGATGTGTAAGATTGCAGCAGAGACATGCAAGTGGACTTCAGGCTTCCTCACACCTTCAAAGTTCTTTTGAAAAATTACCTTCCTTTTTGCCACAAGGCCGGCGCCCAAAAACTCTCTGTGGGACTCATCTGTGAGAACAAACAGGGTTGCTCTTACAGCCCAAAGCTACGCAGACTGTTTAAAAGAGGGGGCGAAAAAAGTGTTCAATATTTTGAACTATTAAAAAAATTGCGTTAAATTAAATTCGCCTTAGGTTTCAATTTAAGCGCCCAAAAATTAATTTGTGCTCTAGGTCATTGTGCACATACTGTACGCTTTAATTGACTATTTATAACATTTAATTTCAAATCAAACCCGAGATGGTGTGCTCGAAGGCTAACAGTATTACCTGATTAACGCATATCTGGACTTAAAACCTGTCCATAATATTTATATAGTTATTTTGGATGACAGCACAAACCGTGCAGTTTGTCTGTACACTTGTAGTTGCAGTCCTGCAGCAGACCGGTGATGCATGTAAATCACAACACGCTACCAGCACACGGCAGCTGTAACAAGTTAGAATTCAAAATCCTGCATTGTTACCTCCAATTGTTGAATTTCAAATGCTTAAATTACATCACCCTCACAAATAACACTATATTATGGATGGCAGCACAATAGGTTACAGCCAGTGGGAAATGAAAGACCCTCTTTCTTTTCCATAAGTACATTTTCTTGATCTTGATCTAGATGTGTAAAGACATAACAATACATTATGCATGTTCGGGAAGTAATTTGGTCCAATCTGATGAAATTCTGCATTAGCCAACATTAAAGCAGGTAGGTTCAAAGGCAGGTCTTCACGCAACTATGACCACGCATGCTGAAACACAAAAGATCAACAAGGAAGCTCCCTGTTACTTCAGATGGCATTACGGTATGCGGTTTTAATCAGTGGGCTGTTTGTGTTATTAGGCCTTGAGGTGACAAAGACGAAACATAGGTTTTTTTTTGAACCGAATATTAAAATCCACCCATCTCATCATTTGAGTCACATGCTTTCAAAGGGTTTCAGGATTTCAGGGCACATAAATGTTTGATACGCTGCCAGAATGATGCATGTGGGCCACACTGTGCTTGAGAAGCACGCAGTCTGAAGGTCATCAGATCTAATTGTCAGATGGTCCGAGTCTTGATTGCTGCAACAAATCCCCACAAGGTTCACAGGAAGCCCGATGCAAGGAAATTGCAGAGTGTGTTGTCAGCACATTTTCATCTTTACTGAAAATAAAGCAAAAAAGAGGGCATCCAGGTCAAGTAGTCTAAAGAAAAGCCGATAGAATCGCAACATGTATATTGACAGAACAGTCAGTTTCTCTCTTAAACAACTGTGAAGATGCGTATGCTTTAACACACAGTGTATATGCACTTGAGTGTCCACTCTTGTACAAGGATAATAGTTGTTTGCATCCTTGCAAATAGTGATCAATGCATCCTAGGCGTCCTCTAACCTCTCCATCAGTGCAGCAAAGGAGGCACCGACTCAATTCTTTCCCAACATATGATGTAAATGCTCCTTGGTGCACATTTAATGTGATGTCATTGTACTATTGACATCCAGGGATGGACCAACGGCCGAGGCTGATTTGTTTAATATCTAGCTGAGAGAATTCTATTGACTTTCCTTTTTTCCTCATCTGCTCGCAAGATGAAAACATATCTTCCTACCCAGAAGCTCTGACCTAATATGCCTTTCTAATGTTTTTCAGAAGGACATGCTATATTGCATATGTGTGTGTGTGTGTGTGTGTGTGTGTGTGTGTGTGTGTTTGTGTGTACGTGTATGTTTCGCTCCATTCAGGACTTATATCGATATAAGCCAGGCTTAATCCTTTCACTCTGATGGCTTCAATGACAGCGGCACACCATCAGATAAGAGGTCATTGAACTGCAGCAGCCACCTCTTCATTCAGAATAAATGGGGTGCACCAAGAGTGCACCTTACTATGTGCTGCATTGCTCTGGTCATAATGAAAATGTAATGCATTTTGGGTTCCAGCTGCCATCACTACTGCACTACACAGAGCTGATTTGGTTGTTATTACTCATATAACTTGCCCAATTTTTTCCAAGAAGTGATGCACATACAAAAGAGACATTTCAACATTTGGTATGTATGAACTTCCTCTCCAGGTTTCTTTAAAAAAAGAAAATCAATTCAACCTATTTGCGAGCTTCTTGGCTCAATCTTAGCTGCATGATGAGTGCACATTTCTATTGCATTGGTTTGTTTTTGTTTTTTTTATGAGTGCAACATGGCCGTTCTGATTTTCAGCCTGAAATTGAAAAACTACTGTAGGTGTACCTTTCTAAATTCCAAATGTCATCAACCTTGAGGCCCATATGTGGTATGCATCTATCAAAGTCCATGTCAGACTAATGCTCTTTCCTGTATCTTGGCACAGCATGACCATATGGAACTGTAGATGTTTCCTTTTGCTTGGCTAACCAGTCAGGTTGAAAGGAGCGTGCAATGCGGGGAGGGAATTCTTTCTAAAAACCATCTAATATCCACATGGAAGTTGCTTTTTTGCTCTGTCTGCCTCCAATCCTACTGAGGGACATGAAAACCAGAGACCACAGACAACCTTGATTGAGGCACAGCTGAAACATGCTAATGCCCTGATTTTGTTTTCATTGGGAGGGCTCCCTGGCTGTGGCATATCATTTGATTTTTGCATGCATCGAGTCACTCTGTGTGAACTGTCACAACATGTGTTTCTGTCTGCTGACGCCTCAACAAGCACCTCTCTTTGAGCAATCATCTAGGGACAACGCTGGATGTTTATTTTGGCAGAAATCCCATCATGCATTCATGCCCATTTCCTTTGGTCCGAGTAGCGGCCCTGCATGTCATCATAAACTAGACTGAAAATAGCATATGCACACATGGGGGCCTAAGCCATGCACAAAGAGGAAGATTTGAAGATCCCCACAGTTTTAAAGTGCTACAGAACCTGAGCAATTTGCAGTAAACTAATTATAATCCAATTTTCTAATCTCTCTGTCGCTCTCGTTGCTGTTTCCCACCTCTCTCGCCCGTTCTCTACAGTCTTGATAGTTTAAGACCTGGCCCATTAAAACAATCAGCGCTTTTAATGGCAGCATGTTAACGCAGCACAAAAAGAACGTTCTCCTTTACCTTTTCTTCATTTAAATTCAATTATCACCGAGAACAGTTAGACAGCAAGGGAATAATAATAGTAATGAGGGGTGTGCACAGGATGAAGGTGTGCAATGGACACATGGTGACATCTTTTGTTCATTTTTTTCGGATTGGCAAGATAATGGCGCCGGCTGCTGCGAGGGGGGCCAGGAAAAGTGGAGCTCACCACGCAGGTTATCTTTCATACTGTACGGGATAATCACAGAGTGGTGAAAGCCGGGGAGCAGCAGAGACATATCTTCTTGGAGATCAAGGTCAAAACAACTCAAAGGAAGGTGGAAATTCAGTTTCAAAAACACTCACAGCTGCCTGAAATATATTGATCTAGCTCCTCTTCCCTCTACCTCCAAAGTCATTTCTCTGATAGACTCTGGTAGAAATACATTATTTTCTTGTCATAGGCACCACAATGGATCACTGTTAAGAATATACTGCACTTATAGAGAAAGGCAGGGGGGGGTAATGTTAAGAGCCTGGTGTGCTATATTTGAAATAACAATCCACAGAGTGACCTCTGCTGCCTATCAGTCCTGTAACACTTTTCCATTCCACAAGCTGAAATTTCCATCAATCACAAACACATGACTGCAAATTAAGAGCATCAAGAGCCGCTCGTCTGAGAACGCCGATAAGCCAGGTGTGCTCAGAAAACGACGATTTGTCAAGTGTGGAATTGCTATAATTAGAGTTTAGGGTATAGATAAATGTTACGTGTCCAGTCTAGACTCCAGCACACCTTTAAGAATGCATAGCTGCTATATACACAGAATCACTCTGCAGAAACTTTGCACAGACAGATCAATAACAACGCCGAGCGCTGAGTCCTCTAAGGCACTGCAGTAAGCTCAGCCACTGATGTATCTGAGCCAAGTGGCCTTTGCAACAAAGAAATAGCAACTCCCTCTTATTCCTTTGATTTATGCCCTTGGAAGTTGCCACATATTCCCACCAAAGAGTGTGTAACTATCTGATTGAAGTGCTTGATGTTAAGCAAAATTGTTATCCTTAATTCACAAAGAGCCACAGATCAAAGTATATGAGACGGCCTTTAGTGAATAGATTATTTTGCATTTGATTTTAATTCCTTCAAACTGATGAAACTCATTTTCAATGCTTAGCAGGGCAGTGATGGACAGTGGCCGTGCTTGCGAGGCTCCACACTGTGCCGCCAGATGCACTGTCAATAGCAAGCAATTTAACTCTGTTGTCTTCTTAAAATCATTTATTGTCATGTATTGTATTTCCGTCATCTCCGGCTGACTGACTGCTGGATGTTGTTCAGGCGTTGTCACTCCCAAGTCCTCCACCTCTCCTCCTTTGTTCTGAGCACAAATCCTCCTTTTATTATCCAGGCAGCAGCGCAAGGTCCTGACCCCACTTCCCTATTGCAGTTTCCTCCACGTTTGATGCCCACCTCCCCCTCTCTTGGATTATTGTAATACTCTATGCACTTGCTTTGATGTAATAACTATGTGCAACTTGTAGTCGGTGTGGAATTTGATGGAGCAATGACCTGACAGATGAGAAAGCGCAACAGACAGCTTGTGTCAAATGTATCCGTGTTTTGGATCTGTCATACAAGCATCCATTCTTCATAGGGATTTGTGGAAATACGAGGCTTTTTCTTTTCCTCTTTTTTTATTCCTATCATATTTATGGATTACAAAAATATTCACTACTACCTGCAGCATGTCAAGCAACTGCACTTTCGCAGTAATCGCAGTGAGTTGAGTGCTGCAAATACCACGAATGATCCATTGCTGCTATTAATAACCTTGAATATATTGAGTGAGAAGCACCTTAGAAATAAACAACACAAATAAACATAACAGCCCTGCATATCTGTTTAAAGGTATGGATTTAACCATTCAGTCAATTTGTCAAAGTCAAATTCAGGAGTAGGTGGTGGCACTACTGTATATACAGTACCTCTTATTATCTTCTGCCAGTTTAATTTATTGACTGAGGACTTAATTGATTTGCTGACACTATTCTCAAAGTCACCTCATCTGAAATGTTCCAGAAGAACAACACCAGTGTGCCGCGGATGAGCAGCTGATCCAGCTAATTAACTGTTGTTAATCAGATGAAGATGAATCTAATCATCTATTTATGAAATAATCCTCGGAAAAAAAAATGTTACGGCTGATATCGAGCAAAGCACGACAAAACATGAATTCTGATGACACGTACATGGTAATGCTGGCGTGTGAGGGTTATAACCAGCCCTCCCGGTCACATCCTACTGGATCTGAGCATGGATGTGGATACAGCGAGCCCACGTATCATTCTCCTCAAGGTTGGGCCTTTTTTCAATAGTGTGGAAAAAATAAATTGCTTATGGCCAAAACCCTGACTTCAAACAGCGCGGCTGACAACGAAGTCAATAAATGGGTCACATCAGGCAATGCCGGGAGCAGACAAGGCCAGGCTATTCTCAGATCAGAATCCCTAACCGAACGCGAGGCATTCTAGGTGACTGAGTTCGTGTTGATGAAACTCACCCGTGTGTGGATCTGACAGGGCAGTTCTACGGAGATCTGGACACCTCGGTCATTAATAAGAAGAATGCAACTTCATCGGCTTCAGGACGACCTGTAGGAGACGGTGACACAAGCATGCACTCTGTGAGTCTTTCTCCCTTGCTTCACAAATACACACATACAGACACCTCACCTACACACACACACACACACACACACACACACACACACACACACACACACACACACACACACACACACACACACACACACACACCGACATGCAGTTTTCTTCAGTGGAATAATTGCGTGCCACCCCTGGCTGTCAAGCCATGTCAGTGTCTCGTTAGCACTGGTATTGGCTGGGTCGTAGCTGGTAGCATCAGGAAAGGTCAGAGTGGCAGCGTCTGCACTGTCACACTGAGCGCAGGCTGGACGGACACAGCAGGCTCTGCCCCGTCTGTCTGAGCAGGCCTGATCCATCTGAAACAAACAACCTGAGAGAGGACCGGATCTGTTCGGTTCCACTTTGTCAGCTGTAAACAAAATACAACAGACAGGGCAAATGTATGGGCTCAAATAAGATTCCGAGCTTATGAAACCATTTCAAAGCCTGTGGTTGTAAATCAAGTTTATGTATGTGTAAAAAGGGTTTGCAGCTGTGGAAGAAGCTGAGAATTTCTAAATAAAATCTGAGCACAATTCACATTATTAATGTTGAGGTTACATTGAAAAAGAACCACTTTTGAGAACACTTTTGAGTCTAGATTGAAAGCCAAAAACTGTGCTAAACTCCCAACAACTCCTCCAAATTAAACGAGAAAATACATAATTTGTACATTTTTTCAGTTGTGATTTGTAACAGTGTTGGGAGGCACAGAGAAATGATGCTGTCCTGCTGACAGGGGCGGATCAGAAGATGCTTAGAAATGTCATTCAGTTTGAGGATGTGATAACGCTACGCTTTGAAAATGACTTGCGCTGGGTGTAGGGAAAGCTCAGGGTTTGGTTTGAAATGAGCACTTCGTTCAGGTTACGACAGATACGTCTGATCCCGCTTTTAAAAAAAAGCAGCATTGATATTCAGTAGGAAACGCGAAACAAACCAACCTGCTGTGATTTCTGCTTTCCTCCTTTGTTCCGGTCATAAATACAATGGCCACTAGAGGGACGTGACAGCCCGCCCTCACCAGAAAAACAACCGCAAGTTGGCGACGCAAGCAAGATTATTACAACACATGTTTACGGTTATAGTTTGGTGGTGACCTCTAGTGGCCGTAGCAATCGTGACAGGAGCAGAGGAAGAAGTTTGGTTATGATGGAGACCGCTGTTCATGTCCTGTGTGAAAACCAAAAGTCACACATCGACTTATTTCAAGTTACATCATGTATGTACCACTAACATCCTTATTTTATCCCATGATCTTTTCTCCAACCTAAGCCAGTAGTTTTGGTGCCGACACATTGCAAACTGCTACACTGGTGTTCTCCGGTGGTGATGTATGTCGTTTTGGGAGTCATTGTCAGTCGACCTGTTCGGTGGTTTAGGTGTGAAACGTTAGCAGATGTTGTTCAGGGTGCTAGCGGAAATGACTGATGCTGTTGTTTTTGGAAGGACAGTCTTGAAAATCCTCATGGACACAGGCTTACGAACGTACATTCATGTAGTGAAAAGAGTTATGAATTTTGCATTCAGCTGTAAACGTATTTGTAATATAAATGACAAACCATTTTGAGCCTCACCATCTTTGTGAAATAGTATTAATTAGGCATGTTTACCACTACACATCTATTCTACACATTTACAAACTTGAATTTCTCATTTCAAATCATATTTTAACATCACTTCGCAAGCTCAGCACCTTGCTGACGTGTACTTGAGCGAGCCCATGCAATTTCTGTTGTACTGTAGTACTTAGCATTTACTGCTTACTACTGTTACTTAGTTGAAGTCTGAATCAGGGGTGTAAAATGTGACATGCATGCTAATTGAGCCACATTTTGAAAGAGTGTCCGTCACATGCAAACAGCGTTGCCATACTGTCAACAGCAGCTCACACTACATGTTTCAGACTGTCTTGTTTCTCTCCTTCACAGATCTGAGTTTGACTCGCATAAGCAGCCCTGCGTGTGTTTTTGAAACAGCGATGATAACGGTATTGCGATTGGGGAGTGGATGAAAGCTGACAGGTGGAGAGACAAAAACAGGAAACCTTGCTGATGCCCTGTCTGCCAAAGCCCTCTGATACATGTCCAAACTCTGACGGGACTGAGACAAAAAAGCTAGACCCAATTTATTTCACTCTGTTGCCAGGCTTTCATTTTTGTGACTGGCGCCAGTGTGCTTATCAACAGCAGAACTATTAGCCGCATCAAATCAATGTGTTCATTGCTCTCTCTTGCCTCCATCGCTCTCCTCCCATCCCTCCCTCTCTCTCTCCCTCCCTCCCTCTCACTCTCTCTCTTTCTGCCAGACAGGTCAGATATTAGAAACCTGTATTATCAGGTCTTCCCAGGATGCTGGTGGAAAAGTTGATTTGCAACGCCCGATTGAATCTACTTATCCTTCATCCCTTTCCAACCCCCAGCCAGCTGCCCCAGCAGACAGGGGCCCAATGGCCTATCTATACTGAGGTGCCAAGGAATAAAAATATCTATCTACAGCAAGAGGGGGAGGGAAGGGCAAGAAAGGAGACAGAGAGAGGGAAACGAAGAGAGGGACAGAGTGTCGGCCCACATGTCACAGCTTTGGACAGCTTGGTGGTGGTGGGAGGGGGGTATGAATGTTCTCCTTGCTTCTTCCCATTCCAGCCCCATCCCCTTTGCAAACCTTTATCTACGAGCATTATACATCCATTTATCAGTCAGCAAACAAAACGTGTCACGCCCCCCCATCCTGAATCCCACCAGCTCATGCCACACACAAATCCACAAGCAAACCTTCCAGACAGAGTTAAATTAGTCAAACCCCTGAAAGGAGGCGAGCAGAGCAAAGGTCACAGAGGGAATTCATTAAATGACTGTAACTTGCGCTAATTGAAGTTAGCTCGCGATAAAGGAAAGCGGAGAAAAGAAATATTTATCTGTTGACTGGGCTGCCACGGCTGAGTGGCCGTCAGTCGCACAAAGAGAGCCATTACGGCTTTATCTTCGCAAATAGAGGGGAAAGTGAGTCTTGGCTGCAGACGGTGGGATGAAGAGGATGACGGAGGAGTCGGAGAGGAGAAGGGGAGGAAGCGGGTGAGGTGACTGATGAGGAGAGTGTGGAACTGTGGCTGGTGGAGAAAAAGGGGAAGAATACACGGAGTGGCAGCAGAGGGGGAATAGCTCCAGAAATGCCGCCTTCATCAGGAGGCGATGGCAGGGTGTGGGTGGGTGGGCGAGTCGGGGGGTGCTCAATTTGTGAATGCAATTACTGTAGACCTCCCAAGTCTGACTACTGAATCGAATCAACACTGTGGTGGCAACTCGAGTGCCTAATTTCATTCTGTATGCCCTTCATTCACGAGACAAAACGGACAATTAGAGTAATGACTATGGCAGGTGTCCCCACATAAAGAGGTGTCACCAAAAAACTTCCATGGCTATGACGAGTGAAACCCTGAGCTGCAGAGGAGTGACGGGCTCGGAGCTCGGCGCTCTGCTGCAGCGACACAGCCACAGATCTAAGAGGACAGCTGTCAACGGAGACACAGATGTCACCGGGCCAGAAATCTGCGGTTTGGACAGGGCTTAGTGAAGTTTAGTCCTTTGACTTTAATCTCAGACACACTTCCCTTTAACAAATTCTCCCTGTGGAGAACTCTTTGAGATAAGTGCACCTGCAATTAAAGCCCCCAAAACAAACTCCATTACCACCAGCATGTCTTTTGGTTTTCCTGCAGACTCTTTCTGACATCTGAGCCAAATGATGTTTGACTTTTGGGCTTTGGAAACTTTTAATGGAGTTCATTCTGCAATCAACCTGGCCGGGGGAGCCGAGTGAACTCTGACTTTGCCGTATTGATCTTCTCCAATGTGTTTACTGGCTGAGGTCACCAGAATCCCTTCTCCAGCCTGCAAAGGGGTCAATAATGTCAATACAGTAAATTAGGCAATTCTGCTGTAAAACATCCCTGGATGGTCAATTTCCATTTTAGTAAACTTTATATGCGTGACACACAATTACATCCACACATCAACATGTCAAGTTGTCACATACTTTCACCGGACAGAGAGCGATTGAATGTGGACCAGCCGGCAGGATGTATAACTAAAGGGGCGGATCTTTGAGTAAACAAATCACCCTTTGTCAAGTCCAATGATATATCACTCCTCGAGAGAAGATGGAGGATTAATGGCATATAATCTTTTACTACCTCACCTCTAAAGAGATAAGGGTCAGCGGGACACCACATTTGGTGTTGCTCGGCAGAAACGCTGAATTTCTGATCTGTGGTCAAATGAAATTAGCCTCAGCAAAGCAGAAATTAGAGGTTCATAATCAATATTTTTCTTTCTTTTTTAGGTATTAAATTGCTTCAAGCAATCCTATTTAATCAAATGTTTTGGGTTTTTTTTTTTTTACTCCTGTGTTTCAACATTGGCCTTGCAGCATTTTCCACACAAGCTGGACTGAACTGCCTGAACCGTCGAGGGTGACGTTACATTGTTTGTCTGCCATCCTCTGCCCTTTTTATTTTCATATATCACATAAAAGTAACAAATAACAAGTAAATTCAAGTAATTGTAATTGCATTATTCAATTTTAAAAGTAATTAGATACATTTCTAGTTACTGCCAAAAAATAGTGAAATCATAGTGAGACGTCTTTGTAACGCGTTACTCCAAACACTGATTAGAACCCAGAGAGGACTAATTTGTCAAAACTTTCTGATTAACAAACTCAATAACAGGAAATGAAATAAGCTCGTCTATCTGTCTGTCTGTAATTTTCTGTAACGGACTTCTCAAACATGTCAAAATCATGTTTATAAGCAGCTGTGATAAAATTACATAAAGTCAACAAACTGATTAAAGTTTGGACACATTAAATTAGCAGCAGGAAACACTGAAGCAGTACAGACTGAGATATCCTGACTTTTATTTTCTAGTGTTAGTCAAGCTCCAAAAACACTGGATTCTTTCAATTTCCATACTGCAGCTTAAAAGTGTCTTTTCTTCTTTTCGTAGCTGCTCACTTTATTCACACTCCACACCTCCAGTTTCCAATCCTGTCTCCTAAAAATTAAGTTCATATCCAGCTGAGTTACACTCAGAATCATGCTGTGCTGACAAAGGCAGGCGCTTGACTGAATGAAAAACTACATTTTCTGTGATGCACTGGAGTAGTAGGGAGGGGGTCAGGGTGGGTGGTGGGTGTGCATAGTGCAGGGCTGTGGCACCAGAATCCAGGTTCACACACAGTGGTTTGGTTAAGGCAACAAAAGCACTTTGGTTAAGGTTTTAAGGTTAGGGTGAACTTTTTCGATAATAAAATAGACCACGATCTTTCCATACCATTAATCAAGTGCTGTCAGTGCCTAAACATAACCATAAAAAAATGTAATAATGCTGTAGTCTCGGAGACAGGGCTTCCAGTTTCTAATGCGTCTTTTTTGCTTAATATTCTAATAGAAAGTACATTTGGTACTGTCTTACTTACAGTGCTAAACATACTGTATTTTCCATGCTGCACTGTACCAACCATATACACTATGAACACTATGAACAGCCAACTATCAACACTGCATGTCAGTGCAATCATCAGTTCTTTCTATTCAAGCACTCCAAAAGCCATATTTTTTGCTTCCAGAGAAAGAGGGATGATTGAACCACCAATCCTGTGCACTGGGGTCATTTTCAAGACATAATTTGTGCTTAACAGCAATTTATAGAGTCAGGAATGAAGAGAAGCATCAATGGCAAATACACACTCCAGGGAACGCATAATGTCGGCACCAGAGGAATAACAAAGAGGTATAGTGAGTGTAATAAATATGAAAGCGCACGAAAGAGAAATATTACTTGAAGTGCTACAGCTGGATTTACATAAAACTTGCAGCATGTAATAATGGTAATACAGAGGCAGACATAACTTCTGTTCAGTTTTTGAAATATAAGACTACTTATCAGGAGATAAGACTTTTTTGTAGTTGAATGAATCATAGAACCTGTGACGGAGAGACTAGATGGATCTGTATTACATCTGTGCCATTTCTCTCTGCAAGATAGCTCTACAATTCAGGACTGTGTGATAAAAAGAAAAAAGAAAAAAAAGGTACAAAAAAAAAAGTGCCTCAATTTTCTGAAAGCTCTGCCCGTTTAGTTCTGCTCAGGGTGGACACAAAAGGTTGAGCCAGCGGTGAATATTGGAAAAGCTAACGGTAGGGCTTGTATAATCATTGGGAATGGTCGGGGGGCGGACAGAAGCATCAAGCTCCTGTAAAGCACTCCAGACAGACACACATCACACCAGGCCTTCTGAGATGGGAGTCCTGGGTAGGGCCTATTGCTTGATACCACAGGGGAAATAAACTGCCTAAAATAGGCACGAGGGCAGGAAATGGATTTTATTGGAGAACTAATCAAGGGGGCCGTTTTAGTGGGGCACAATTTAGATTTTGATTGGATTCCTACTGACATCGGGGTTATCAATGTGTCTCATACTGGGAGGTGTAATTTGATCTTTGATGTCCACACGGTGGTCTTGATGTATGTCCTGCTGCATGGGCAATGACTGCTGTGCATGTGTTTGTCACAGCAGCATGCGTGTGTGAGGGTGTGTGGATGCCAGTGTGTATGGGTAAATGTCAGGCAGCCAGGTGCAGATTATAGTGGCTATTGTGGCTCAAGTCACTGCCCTGTTTGACTGAAGTGCCCCTCTAGTCCATAAAGTAATAAATAGTGATAATATTTGCATTAATTGGTATCAATAATATTGGAGGGAAGCCCAGAGAGCATCAAGGTCCAAAAAAAAGAAAGCTAAAGAGCGTGAGAGTGTCTGACTATGAGAAAGCCAAAGGCAATGACATCTCCCTTTTTGTGTCAGCATTTATTTCCCTGTGACCCCAAAAAGAAAAAAAAAAAAAAAAAAGCCTTTCTCTGGCACAGCTGAGGAAGAACTCCGCTATTACTTCCTCCATACTGCACTAACTATCTGTAACTTTAAAATGAATGCCAAGTAGAGAGTTCGCCATGTTTTAACTCATATTATAGAGCTGCTGTTAGTGTTTTCTCTCAATAACAAAGTAGGACCAGGAACGGATATCATGAAACTTAATGGTTAGCCGGCTAGTTTTGAACTTTTAACACATTTCAATCACCATGGTAAACTATGCTACCAAGCTAAACCAAAACCAGCCAAAACCAGCGCTTGTCCACGGACTCCCTATAAGCAGAACAACACCATCCTTTTCCAAAACCACTTTATAATGTCATGAGTGAGACAAAACAGCTAGTTGAGGCAGCCCTTAGCATTCAGACATCCTGTCCAAGGCCATAGGAGCGTTTCATGTTTATTTTTATTCTCGTATATTGACACAAACGCTCTGTTTACGTTTACACTCTCATATTATACACCGTTCGAAAGCGAAGATTCTTGTTAATCAGTTAATGAAAAGCATTTCAAGACGCAGTCACAACAGGAGGCATAACAAACGGCAACAGCAGAGAAACAAACATTTTTAAAATTGACGCACCATTGAGGCAACTCACCAATTATGACTCCCAGTGATTCACAAATCGATAACACTCCGACCAAAACGGCCTGGTAACACCGAGAAAGGTCCAAAAGATCCAATGCAGTAAAAATATTCAGTCCAAAAGATGGTTATAATTCACAGAAGGATGTTTTCTCCTTTCAAATTAGCAGGCTATATGCTAGTCTTTGGCTAACTTCCGGCAACCTGCAGAAGGGAATACAGGTCACATGACCAATCTGCTATGAAACCTACCAACCAGAGAAGCCAATGAGAGTTGAGTGGAGGGGCTTCCCTCTCTTCTTCAGTGTGAAGATCAACCCAATCACAGCCAATGTTGAAGATGACTGATGTTTCCATTAGCCAATGAAATTCTGAATACACTGATATGACATATCAGTTCCAGTGATGTGTTGAAATTTGTTCCCCTGTCTGACTGTCTGTCTGTTTCCTCTTACCTGAACCTGAAATATGAATACCGTGGCTAAAATTTTGATTTTATGAAAATAAATATAAATATTTATGTAGATAATATATAATAAATTGCCTTTGCTTGTAGAATGCATAAATATTATAGAAAACATGAAAATATTCAGCTTGTTATAAGTTTGTATTAAACTCTATTGAACTTGAATTTTTACTGAACTGGTAAAGGCTTTAAAATCAAAAATCATGGTTTGGAAAAAAATAAGGACTTTGTTATGGTCAGGGAAACTGTGGTTTGCGTTAAAATGGCCACTTCATGAGGGTTTCATCATCATGGCTACAGTGATAAACATGTGGGTAAAATTATGGGCCGATCATAGTGATGCTTTGAACAACAAATAAATAAATAAATAAATAAATAAATAAATTGACTGTTGATTGAAAACAGCAAACAAACAGCAGTTGCCTGTGTTAAAACTTCAATGTTTTGTTGACCAAGCAACCCATCCCAACCTCCTCCCTTTTCCACGTGTCATTCTGGGACACTTGCTCAGTTCAGTTAACCAAATTCAGTTCAGATGATCATATTAGCACACAAATCAGCTGTCTAGAAAAACAAATTCTTGGTTCCAAAGAAGCCTGAAATAGAGAAAAAGTACTGCAATTATAACACCAATATACCAGCTGAAAAATCGTTTTTTAGACAGAATTCTCAACATAAACATTCACAGCACAGGAGTAATCAAGTAATATATTATCAACTTAACGTTCCCCCTCTATTTCCACTATTAGATCCCAGCGGGAAGAGGATCTGGCCTCTGAAAAAACAGATCATGATTCTTCAAAGAGTACATTCTTCCACAATTTGTGCGAGACACAGGGTCCAGCAACTCAAGGTCCTCCATCGAAGGTCTTCATCTATCCAAGGCGAAGTTGGCGAAGATATATCCAGCGGCAGATCTCTCATGCAACAGACAAAAGACAATAACAGGATCCCTCATTCATACTTTTTGGACTTGTCCAAGTCTGCATAATTATCAGACATCTGTATTTGATACATTTTTGGAGTCAAATACAGGCCTTCACCTCCGACTGCAATTTTTGGGATAGTACCTGAGGACAGACACTGCCTCCCAGACTACCAGTATTACAAAGCTATGTAGTGACACATTAATGCACTCAGAATGATGTGTTTGACAGATCTGCAGAATCACTTTGCTTTCCATGATAATTATATCAGAACAATCCAAAAATGTTTGGAGCACATCGATTTATCCACTCCAGCTTTAAAACAGAACATCTGAAAAACAGCAGGAAGCCAGTTGATCTTCGTCATCAATAATGGCACACATTAATTGTTGCATACATAAACTATGGGTTATATATTTAATTAGGATGAACTCGTTTCACTCCTGATTGTCCTATTTGCGCTCCTACTCCATCACTGCAGCTCTGAGGAAAAAAAATCTGTTGACAGACTAAACGGGTGTAAATAAAAAGCATGAACATGAGCAAACAAACGCACAACCAAAATGTTTTCCTGATAAATTATACAAGAGACATTTGAGTCGAGCGTTCTTTTCTTGAAGCCTTTTTATTGATGCAGTTACAGGATCCATGATTTTCCTCTCAAGCTTCAGCAGCAGAAGCATCATTACTGTTAACTTCTCTGTATTTCTTTTATTTATTCATGATAAGAATGTGTTCAAGACACAAGTGTTAAGCATAACAACAAAACAGTAGAGATAATAAAGAATGCAATTACTACTAATAATGGTGTTATCACAGAGCAAATGGCAGCTATAGATGCAGACATATTTCCTCAGGAGGATCAGAAATGAAAGGAAAGTGGATTGTGGACTTATATTTATTGGAAGATTAGAAGTGTTTCTCCAATTAGATGCTCACGTGATGAGCCAGTGGTACATCAGGCTGTGTTACTGAGAGTTTCAAATGATCTTTTACTGATTACAGTAGATAAAATAGCTCTTGTTGCATCAGTATTGCTGTTCCAGCCTGATCCTGAATCAATATATAACAAGTTGATATGCCCATGTTACATCGAGCTGTGTTCACGCTCGTGTTTCGGGGTCTTGCTACCCTCTAGCGGTCAGTCGTCAATAACCAAATGCAGCTTTAAAAATTATTTTTCTTTTGTCATTAAGGTAGCTAGAGTAGTTCATGCTGCTTCAGTAGAGCTGTTCCAGCCTCATCGTGGATTAATGTGACAGCCAAAAACTAGCCCAGCTTGGCAGTTACAGGCAATAATTAAAGACAGAATAAGCAATGAATTGGCAGTTAGCAAACAATGTGAATGCACATCTGTGAAAAGCGTGTACTGAATTCGCTTTCGTTTGAATGCTGGCTTCTACCCTTCACTTGTCTGATCTGCCCATACCATCATCAGGTGTCAGGAAAAGTGTGCGTATTGAATTTGACATCTGGTGCGCTGACTAGCAATATCTAAACCCAATTTAGCTTGTAATAATGTTGGCAGGCTAACAGCATTCGGCTAAGGTGCTACCCAAGGAGGTGCACTTGACTGGCCAGTTACTGGACTGGTGTGTCAAAGAGGGTGTGCTGAATCCAGACTGATGCACCCAGTATGTCTGCAATACTGATGGAATAGAATAACTGAGTGCGAAGGAGCTGAGACTATATGGACCTTTTCTGTTGTGCGGTTTCCTTTAATTTCCCCTGTATGTTTTAACATTGAATAGTACTTATAATATCCTGTTATGCTGAGATGAAGAGCAGCGGCCTTTTTTAACGTGCAACACTCTAATCCCATTTAAGTTGCAGCCAACACAGACCAGTGCCAAAATATCATCAAAACCAGGCGGCTTTGATGCCTGGGCCAAGACTTAAAAGACAGAGGAATGTGGTAGTGGGGGCTAGTGGCAGTGCCAGGTGTATACAGTGTAATTAGGCCTGAATCGAATTATAAAGCAGCATATAAAATATAATGTCACTTATTAGCAACATATTTTAAGTGTGTTACTGTTACTAAGATTGTAGATACCCGAGGAATGATACAGACAAACCACATCAGCTAACAATAAAAAACAAAGGGTCAAACAACTCCTCTGCGCATGAAAAGCGTGGCATCCATATGAGCAAGAAACACGTGTTCCAAAGAAGGTGTCAACAATTCAAGGCAAACTCAACTGGATAATGACTTGGAGATTTTAAAAGGAGGAGACCGGCGAAGCAGGCATCAAGTCTTCAAAAGCACATGCTGACCCAGACCGCTTTTCATGGCTTTGACAGCTCATTCAGCGTCCACACAATTCCATGCAACTATTTTCATGTGCGGGCTGTTTGTGAGATTAAAAGCACTTCAACGCAACATGCGATGTTTGCATGTGAATGGAAGCCATACAGGGAATGTCACATCACTTATCTTTTGTATAAAACTGTGGTTCTCCTCTTGTCAGCTGCAAATAAGCCCATTGTATCCTGCTGATAAAAGGCAATCAAACAAAGTATATAATTGCGAAGTCAAGCATTAATAGCCTGTATAACTACCGCCTAATGCTGAAATAATTAAGAATGTCTCTTACTGGGGACTGGCAATGCAATTATCACCTTGATGACTGTGCCATACAAAGACATTCAGAGGAGGGAGACAGAAAACAAGAGAGAAGCAAATAACTAAAATGACTAGGATAATACAATTAGAAGATGGCTGAGAGGGGAAGGAAACAAAGGGGGAGACAGCCTCAAGGCTTTTTCCAACAGGGTTGCCATGTCTACACACTTCATTTGCATCCTTATAATGTCACACAATTACACTAGATAAGCATCCAAAGCTGCACAGAGAGCTCATGCAGTCCTTACATAACTATTATAGGATCGTTATTTCTTACAGTACCTTCAATATCCTCGTCCTCCTGTCTCCAGCCACCTGGGGAATTCAAAGTTAACATTCAAAGTGAGCAGGTGTCAAGCCATGCCTCATTTTAGACATTTTACTTAAACCTTCATCATTCTGATTCAACACGTCTCAATGACAGCCAAAATGCCCTGAGCTGTGGCGCAATATCCATCGCAGAAGGTGCCATTCTTTGCGACACCTATATTAAAGATACCAGAGCTTGTAATGCAATGTGTGATATATACAATAGTGGACAAAGTCATCATCTATAGGAAAAGGGGCGAATGTTCTATTCCTCATTTTGCATTATTAAAGGTGGAGATCAAATGAAATATTCAACAGATGATATGCTGCTTTAATATTCATAGAAATGAACTTTATATTAGAGAACACATTTTTATGGGAAGTAGACTGGAGGCCACTGATTAAATTTCATTGTTTGATCACTATGCAGGGACATTATGGGGTATTACGAGGGCCAGCCAGTGCCCCCCTTTAGCAAACATTTAGGGGCAGACTCTGAGGCCACGCCACTTTGGCGTCACAAGTTTACGATCCTTAGATGTGTTTCAGAAGTGGAAAAGGGCTGGCTTTTTAATGCAGCGCCTCAAACGTGTTTTTTTGTTCGCATGAATAAAAACAGGAGTTGTGAGGGAAATGTGAAAGTCATAGCATGTCTCAAAAAGCAGCAGCCATACATATTCATGTATTTACTGGCAAAGATATCACCTAAGGCAATCATGATGCTGTAAATATGAATAAATCAGATCGGTCCCTGTGGTGCAGTTTCTGTACTTTTATATGCGAGAGTGGCTCTTGTGTTGTTTTGTCTTATTTTGTTTGCTTGTGTTTACATTAGAGTATTAAAGAGTTAATTAAGTTTAAACTAAAAACAAACAGAAGCTCCATTACACAACTATCAGGAGAGACCCTTCAGATACTGATTTATTTTAGACATGAGATGTTGACTTGCTGCTTTACGAGTCGGGACCATTCGCCCGTCTCACTGTCTCTCTCTCAGACACACACACACACACACAGAGAAACACACACCCTCTGGTCAGAGAGCTCAATGGCATTCTTCGAGGTCACAGAGGTTGCCAGAGTTCGTGTCTACCTTTAAGGGACGTGAAACTCTACTCAGGGTTTTCTAACAGTTATCTAATTGGATTAGGCCTCAAAGGGAGGCCCCTTTTTCATCCCTGGCTTTTGTCCATTCGCCTTAGCACCGAATGGAGCTTAGAGGGCTCCAGACACTGAGGACGGGCAATGGATTAGGTGAGGTATCCTGACCAATTAAGACGAGGCCAGGTGTCGTGCTGATTGCGGGAAAATTGAGACCTCGGGCCGACATGTGTCTAATTCCCCACTCTCTGCCCAGCAACCACTCATTTGCCTGTCCGCCACACACTGCTTTCCTCTTATACCTCCCCTCTTCCTCTCCTCCTCTGCAAAGGTAACCCGAGCCGCCTTCCCTTGACCCTTGTCTTCCGTGGAGAGCTAATCAGATCCACCTGGAGCTCCCCGGGGCTCTGTTAGCTGCTGGCTCAGCTAGCAACAGCTGATCCAAGAAGGAATCCCTGGGGCAAGCACCGTGGGCTTGGCACCCAACACACACTGACTCAGGATCAGGAGGGGAGATTTTCCGACTGATGGATCATTGAACCTCGAGCAGAATCACCACCTCGTGATAATAAGGAAGTGTGAAGTGTGCATGTGTGTGCATATGCACCTGGAATGAGCGTGTCTGCTAAAGTTTGGTCCAATCATTGGTCCTCATCTCCAAAGTAACTGGACTGCGCCGATCACCTTTTTTCAATCTGTGAATTGTTTACATCCGGCTTTGCCCTTTCTTCTTCTTCTGTTGAGTTTTATGGCAGTTGGCATCCATAAGTGATGCATTACCACCATCTCTCCAGCATTACCATTACTGAAAGGTTATTCTAGTAATTTACTGGTACTGCTGCTCTTTCATTCACCAAGAAGCCAGAGATTCGACTCTAAATAAATGCTAATGCTGGTCCTCATACTGGATGTGTAAATAGCAGCTGCTTGCTAACAAGTTTACCACATCGACTTAGACGTCAGTGTTGAGTTTACAGCTTGTTCCCAATGCCCTCAAGTGAGCAAGACATCACTTATTGCAGTTTTAAATCTTTCACACTGCATGTGTGCATAGGTTTCATATAGAACACTAACATTAAAATGCCAGGGATTTGGTGTCGCATGTGCCTGAATGCCCCAAGTATGACATTACCAAAAAACACAACCCTATGGTCTCGGTAGGACAAACAGTAAAATCCCCTCGTTTCATTTTAAATATGCAGCACTGCACACAGGAATGCATAAATCAAGGAGAATGATTCATATAGTTTATATATGTGCTTTTGTTTTACACCCTTCTTGTTACTCTGCTCCATCTACAAAGGCACGGGCTCACTAACATCACAGTCAAACGACTGTCACATGCAAACAACCTCTTATTCTATAATACATGTAACACTGATTCCCTTAACTATTTATCAAAAAAGCAATAATAACAACAGCTTTTTTTTCACATTATTTGGAGCATTAAATTATTCTAATATAGCCAAAGGCCAACGGAAATGGAAACGGGAACATGCAGATCCAGTCCATTATGCATTGTTAAACATTGATCTATGGTTTAATATTTGCTTCCCAACAGCAATGACAATGTGTTATCACCTTGACAGAGGGCCATAATGTGCGTTGACGTGGCGGTGATTATTTAAATAAGCTGTGACAATAAATACGGCTCCACATGATCTGGAATATGAGCCTCCCAGAGAAAACGTGCCGACAGGGTAGTAAATTCGAAGTTTGGAGCTGAGGTTGTCTGATGTTGAGAGTGAAAAATATCAATAAGGTGTATCCAGAACGCAGCTCATTGTTACACTGAGATCAGAACAAAGCTCAAGTATAATATAACAGGAAATTATATGAATGATTTAAGACTTTAACGTGTTACAGCAAGCCAAAATTTGATTATCCTTGTTGTCAACATGGAAATGACTAGGCCTATATGCCTAAGGCCTAAGGAGTTGGTGAAATCAGTAGGGCTGCTCATACATTGTTTAATCCCCACAGCTGTGCTGCAGTGCCTCCGTCTCTTCCTCTATGTGCAGAAGTTTCTTGTAAATAGTTACAGAAAAATGCTAAATCAACATCAGATTGTTGCTGGAAGTTTCAAAAGTGGCTGTTTCACTGGGGCGCGTCTCGGAGCAGTTGGCATCTCCGTCCACGAGGGACGCACGCACGTTTCAGTTCAACCAAGGATGCAAAAGTATTCCCTTTGACAGAGACACAATAAGTAGCAAATCATCAGCTAAAACAAACATAAAAGCCTCTTGCCAAACACCAACTGTTATGAAAGGCAGCGCGGCGAGCGAGCATACTGGCATTCGCAGCAATTAGAGGAGAAGGGTTAGCGAGGACTCCGCCTGTCCCAGACTCGCACGCCCGCTCCCACACCTGTTTCTGCTCCTGGTCCAAACCAAAGAGAGAGAGAGAGAGAGAAAGAGAGGGTGGTTACTTTGTCGCGGTGCCACATTACCCCAGCATCGTCTAATGAGATTAGATGGCTCGCTAATGAGCTCTACAGTGAGGAGACTCGACTGTGAAGTGAAGGTCAGAAATTTCATCACCCAAATGTGCTGTTGGATTTCAGGAGTCATTAACTAATAACAAACAAATGATTTAAAGGAACCAGCTATGGTATTTCTGTTGGCCCCTTGAGACTTTCTCTCTCCTTTCTCCATTTTAATGAGCATCTGAAGTATGAAAGTCAAAGCAAAACACTTCATGAACGGCGTTGATATGGGACATGTCCAGTCTAATTTCACACGTCAAATGCTCTTCTATAGAGAGCCACGCGTGATTTAAAAAAACATTATGAGAGAAGATGAAAACCTATAAATTAACAAGTGGTTTATGTATTTGCCGCAGATTCAGATCAGAAATGTGAGCACGCTGCATTCATTGTGGCAGGTTCACCGAAAGACTGCAAGCTTTCCCTATAACTTTTTTCCTAGCTGCGATCTTTCCTAGACGGCCCCGTGCGGGAAGCATCGGGGCGGCAAAGGAGGCACCTTTAATAATGTGCTGACATAAAGTCATACATGTTTAACCAGGTAACAGAAGGCTGTAAAACAATGATCCATATTGGCTTTTAAGACAAGGTATTAATCTCCGGCATCCTTTTGTCCCTTTTCTCTGCCACTTCGTTCAGCGGGGGTTAAAACAGATTGACCTCCCTTCAAATAAAATTAATTGTTTTGGGTATTCATATTATTTGCCACAGAGAAAAGCTGCATTGCTGGTGAAATGTTTACCCATATGTCAGCAGTCCCCGTTATTGGCACACAACTAAGTGTTTGCATTTTTTATTTTTTTTAATGCCGGAAGGATTTCTTATTAGGTGTAATACCCTGTTAACCAATGATAAAATGAATTTCATTTTAGCAATATCAGGGAGATGTAATCAACATGCAATTTGCTTAAGTGCACAAAACTATCATTTTTGTTAGCACTGCATATTTGCTGAAGAAATATTGCACGCCGGAGTGTATTAACACAAGGAGGAGGCCATGCATCTTTGCATCAGACCTGAGAGATCCTTGTCACCACTATCTCCTGTAATCTGTTTAATACTGTTTATGTCTGTCCAAATTGAACATGTGGTATGGAATGACTAATGTCAGTCTCATAATTTAGTCATAACACTCTGTACCCTATAGGGGCCATCTATGGATGCTCAGTCCATGAGTGCACTGCATGAATAGTGATCCATTCACCCCTCACCTTTAAAAGCCCCAATGGCAAGCCCCATTCAGCTGCGACCGCTCTATCAAGCCCAAACCATCCTTCAGATAAAACAATAAAGTACACACGTACGTATGTGTGTGTGTGTGTGTGTGTGTGTGTGTGTGTGTGTGTGTTCAGAGCTAGCTCCTGTGCGAGGATGAGCTCACTGACCCACGTGCTGAAGGAGGAAGAAAAAGAGAGCGCTCGAGGTGATGACTTCTCCACTCACTTAGGGAACTTTGACTTATGAGGTGCACTGCATTTAGCCAAGCTAATGCAAGTGAGGGCTGTGCCATTAACCTCGGGAAGAGAGGCAGGCCTCGGCAGTATGATGCATTCAGATTGGCAGAGGACAATATTTCACCATGACAGGCATTACCAATGAATAATTAAGTGTTTAATATAATGATCTTGAGAGAGAGAGAAAGGGAGAGAGAAAAGAAAGAAAGAGAGAGACGGAGACAGAGAGAGGAGAAAATGGTAATTCCACAATTCATTGCCCTTAAAACCTATCTGGCATTATTACCCAGCAGCATTGCATGGGGGAGAGGGCTTTTGTTGAAACAAATAGGTTTTTGATGGCTCCGCCAGAGTAGTAACGGTTATTAGGTTTGAGAACTCTTTCATGATGGAAGTGGTATCCTGCCGAGCGAAGATCATGAAATTTTAAGTGGGGAATTTACAGCAGAAAGACTGCGGGACAGTGAGGCCGTCTGGGCCATGCCTGGGGACACATGTGTTTTGGTGAAGCATAATGCTGGTCTAATGTTACTGCAGATAAATAGTTAACAAGCTGGAGATAGTTGTGTTTGTTGGAGCTGCAGCCTGGTTCACAAAAACATCTTCTTTCTTTCTTTTTTTTTTTTTTACGAGAAGAATTTGGGTTTAAAAATGGAGTGACAAGTCATCTGGGAGAGATGAAACACATCTACAATAGGGCCAAATCTTACTCTAACAAAACCATGTCAAGTAGCAGAGCCCGCGAGAGAACTTGTTCAATCAAATGCCGATAAAAGAAACCCGAAAAAGATGCTGAGATAAAGCAAAACCACTCGGGCTCCTTCGGCGTGACTGGCATCATGTCAATACAGAGCAGATATTGTACTCAGCGCATGTTAGTTTAAAAAGAAAAGCTGTAACAGTTTTGTAGTTTTATATTTATATCTTAGAGGAATGACTGAGATCAGAGATGCACCAGGTACCATCAGTCTTTCTTTTCATAAAGCATTATATAACGTTACAGTGGATTTTTTCGTTTCTGTTATTTGTAATAAAAAAGTAGTATTTCCTATTGAACTTGAACACACAAACATTTCTGATGACAATGCCTCAAATTTAGCTGTTAAAGAATTTTGATGAGCAGCGCATCTTGGCAGGCTACAGCGTGGCTGTATCTAGAGAACTCAATACTGTGTTCCAGCACATTGCTCACCCGCAGTCTGTGCCAAAAAATCTTTTCAGGCTTCCTCATGATTCTACATTTTCGGGCCCAGAGAGCATGTGCATTACAGCACCTCTCGGGCTAAGAGGGCAAACGTCCTGCTGAATCTCCACTACAAACAATACGGCTCCTTTAATTTTATTAGACGTAATGGCTCAAGATATAATGATACAAAGTCATCTCTCTGTGTTTGTGACGCTTACAGGACCGCATTTATTTACAGTTGTTGTTGTAATTATTATCTAAAGGAAAAAGTCTTTGGGCCATTTGGCGTCACATGACAAGCATTTCTGTCTGTGGCCACTGTGCCAAAGCTGTTCCACGGGGGCTTGTTTTACTGTTTAAAAAGCAATTTTTCAGTGCTCTCCCATGGACAAACTATCTTTTTAATGACTGCAAAGAAACTGGTTGAATCCATCAGAGTCTACAGTACTCTGCAGTACACAAGACAATGGCGGGAGATACAGTAATTGTCGGTAAATACCCCAAAAAGTGAATTAAACACCCCAAAAAGTGAATTAACTTTAACAAATGACCAAGTGTTATATGTCCTATTACTTTCTGATTCACATTTACTTCAATAAAGACTATGATTGCGTTGGAACTCTGATGTTGTTCGCCCTAAAGTTACACACAGTCTGTCTATAACTGCAGTTTTCATACAATACAGACTTTTCCAATTCAGGCCCCTGTTGAGATTCAGCATAAAGATTCTACAAACAGCATCACCTTGGCATTAAAAAAAGAGGTTGTACCAACAAATGTGCAAGGAAGACACAGATTACATACAAATAGGTGGACCACTCTCTAACGTGGCCTTGGCGTATTTGCAACCAATTGACTTCAACATTTTGCCTCTGCCTCTGATAAAAAAAAAAAAAAAAAAAAAAGATAATACTTAGTGGCCAAACTTCTCAATCAATGTTGTCCTCTAAAAGTGAGCCAAGGACTACATTCACACATTTGCATGATTCACAGTCCGCCCACGCCCTCCAAACACAGTCTTACATGTCTCCAAATGCCCAGCAGAGAGCTAATTTCACTCCTCACACTGGTGACCTTTGGCATCATATATATGTAGTGCTTGTTGCCTGTATGACAGATTCCCATGCATATTCATACCTACATATGGCCCGCCAGAATGAAGCCTGTCTACTTCCTGCAGACTCTGTAGAGCGCATGAGGCAGTTCATTACTGAGTGTTCTCAATCGGGTCCAGTCGAACCCTGAGGATTTGTCTGTGTGTGTGTCTGTGAGCGGCTGATGGTGGTGGGATAATTTTTGGTTGTATATGCGCGTGTGTGTTTGTGTGTGTGTGTGTGGGAGGGGGATGTGACCATGTGTGTTTTGTTGTGGGTTGCAGTGGAGAGTGGGATTGTGTTAAAAAAAAAAAGAAAAAAAAAAGAGGGGGATAAGTATGTGTGTGTGTGTGTGTGTGTTTGTGTGCCTGTGTGTGATGGAAGTGATGGCGGCGGTGGCAAACACTGTGCGTAAATGGTGGGGGTGGTACACGTCTGTGTTTGTGCATGTGCTCGTGTCTTTGAGCGGTGTGTGGGAGTGTGTTTGTGTGTTGTGGCACACGCTCACAGGCTTCTCTTGTTTGTGAGGTGAGAAGAGAGAAAAGTGGAGTCCCTCAGCATGCCTCCACCTCCTCTTGCTCCATCTGCCCATTTCGCTCAGTTCTCCATAAATTAAAAACACTCTACATCTGCTTTGGGGTACATTGTTAGTTGTGTGCATTCGGTGGTTCCTCTGTTTATGAAAAATTAAACACTTTTCTGCATTCGATTATTCCCCAACTCCCGAAAGCCCCTCTGCAGCAAACATGACAGAGGCCCATGCTTCACCCTAACATGCTGAGAAGAAGACCAGGGCCTCCATATACGGGAGTGAGGAACATCTCAAGTAAAGTGGGAGGGAAAAAAAAAAGAATAATTAACATCTGTTCATGGTAATAGCAAGCACATGTGTGAAGCCTGGAAATGCCATTCAGCACTGGCATGATGATTTGCTTTCACAGCAATAATCTGCCACAGCAAAGAACAGTTTGATAAACACTGACAACAAAATCAAGTGTGCTACACGTGTTGGTATATTTGTCTGGGCTGCGGTTTCACATACATACTTGAAAGCAAGATGGCAAAAGAGCAAAAGAATGTTCATATTAATTCAATATAGAATCAATGGAGGGGTCTGCAAAACAGCAACAACTGCGAAAATGAAAGAACTTCCGCCACTATTTCACTTGAAACGTCAATTATACAGCCCCCATGTGCTGCAAAATCCCCAAATGTGTGCTTGTTTCCTCCCCTAAATGGATCCACTGACGAAAGGACTGGCCTGATGAAATATGCTTTCCAGTAAGTCAGAGCATCTGTATGCAAGAAGATGTGTAGCTGCAGATGAAAAGACATTTTAAGGGACAGTGTAGCTAATTGGGACAAAAGGGACTGCAGGATACCCCTTACAGCAGCCAGGCTTGAGTGGAATAATGAGTGTAATCAGAGGTTGTGGTCACAATGTTGCCCTATACAGAACACCCAGGCCACTGGGGAGGACCTGTGTTTGTCTTTGACATCAACATGCGGGGCTCCAGGGCAGTCATATTTGGCCATGGTTTGGTAACTGTGAGCCTTGCAGCAGAACAGGTGTAGCAGGCCGACGAGGCCATCAATCTCGCACTGGCCTGTCTCTGTAGGATTCAGGGTTAATTATCATCAAATAAGCCATTAAGGAGAAAGATGGAAGCACGGAGGATGAGGGGATGCTAACCTTGGCAAGAGGGGGACAGCTGGGTGGGTGAGCTGGGTTAAGTTGGCTTTGATTGTGTTGCTAAGGTACAGATTCTAACTTTGTGTAAAAATGTAAGTTCTGGAAATTTAGGAGAGAAAATATTGTACCACATGAGAAAGAACAGAAGAATAACATTCAAAATGAACATGTGTGCATTATGTTACATTATATTATTAGACTTGATATACTTGCAGATAATGTATAATTAGTGGGTGTTCTCTAGTGCCACATAGTGGACACAGGAAGTGACAATGGACTTCGTGCAGCGTCCAAAACACATGAAGATTCAAAGTTACTTCAACTAGCTACATGACAGTTACACTTTGCAGTTATTGGGTGGAAATATGAAGTAACAACCAATCTCTCTGTAAGAGGTAGTTTGTGCGGTGCAACTAATTTAGTGATTAGTAAATCACTAACGGTATAACTAAGCTAATTTTGAACTCACAAAGAGGTGGTGCAACCGGCTCCCAGGGAGTCTGCGGTGCAGACGCTTTGATCCCTTTTGTCCAAGACTATAATGATAAACTGTAAAATAATTTGACCACTGTGCTCGGGTTATCAGGAGGCTACACATGTTCAGGTAAAAAGTAATGACTGGAAGCATCAAAGGTTTGAGTCTACGTTAGAATCATATAGATTCATACCTATATAAAACACCCTCATAAAGTGTTCCTTTTTATTGCGCTGCACCTTTAGTCTTAAAGGTATCCATCTCATTGTAGATTGCTTCATAATGCCTATATGGAAAATGCCATTAGAGTTTCTTTTCATGCTCTTAACATATTAATTGGCATTGCAGCGAATGTCAGATCATACAGTAAATTGTATCCGGTGGAGTCAGTGACACCTGACCTATTGAAAATTTTACAGTGTGCTTATACCTTCATTTATCTACTCAATGTGCCCATGAATATTTAAGGTTGACAATTAAACCCCAGCTGACCCGCAGGATGGAGCTGGACCAGTGCTGTCAAAGTGAGGCAGCATAAATGCGCCCACGCAATCACACTCATCAAAAACCCGAAAATGCTACGCCCCTGCCCCCCCCCCCGCCTCAGCTCCCACCTCAACCATGTACACAAAATTGCACATAGGTGCACAAGCTCCGTCACAATGTCACACGGTCACAGTGACATGGCCTGTGGCTGACAGGCACATCACATACGTGTCATGTTTATGGGGGCATTCACAGACGTGGTTTGTGTTTTGTGTATGTAAATGTTTGGGCAGGGTCAGAGTTAATGCATGTCAGTATCCTGCCTCACCTTGGTTTGGTGATGCAGAGCAGGTTGTGCATGGGGGTGGCAGCACTGAAAGTGAATACTGAACACGAACAGCATGTCGCATAGAAGCAGCACCATACTGTGTGTTACAGTAGCGGTTTGCAGTGCACACACATTTGCAAAAGAATTACATGCATATATGTATGTTACGATAAAAAAAATAGTCATGTGAGCATAAATGCCTTCAAGCAGCTACAATCAAGATTTTTTACACTAACAATGGATCACATGACCACTCATACACTCATGTGTTAAGGGGTCTACTATAGTGACAAACCCACAGAGAATCATCTCAAGATGCAGGTCGACAGAGCATTTCAGCACGTTTCGGCTCATTGTTTTGGTTTTATATGCCATAACTTCACTGCTTTCATCCCCTCTAACCGCTTTCATCGTCAATTGTAGCTACAGCAGGCAGCTGTTTTTTCACCGAAACTTTAAATCCCGACGGACGCAACATACCCGGCAACAAACTACAGACACAGATAATTAGTAAGGAGCCAGATCTTTCCCTCACGAGCTGGTGGAAGCCAAAAACTGAGCTAAAAGTAGAGTGAACGTACAGCAGGTGTACGCAAACACAACTCCAAATGAATCCTGAGTAGCTCCACATCTGCTTTATTGCAAATAGGCGACTGAAAAAAAAATAAAATAAAAAATGCAGGTTTAAAAATGACAAATCAAGTTGCAGTGACATGATAATTGCTGGGTGCAGATAATGACTCTCATAATTGGACAAAACAAAAAGAGTCTGCAAAACATCTAATTATTAACCACAAGGGCAATGCAGTGAAAACTGAAGCTGACACGTCCCGACACTAATAATGTATGGAGCCAACCAATGTCGCTCTGATGTCAAGCTGTATCTGATGTGATCCCACACTAACAGCATGCCATACTCCTTGACAGATATCCATATGTACAGCCTCAATGTAATAACCATCACATTATGCTGGACTGATCAGGCTGATTTAAGATATCTCCCTGTAAAGTGCCCATGCTGTCACCTTATTTTCATCTCCACCCTTGTATTAATGCATTTGTCCATTGAATATGGGTTATACAGTAGTCTTGGTTTTCAGTGATGTAAATAATGTAGTAAATCCATTGAAATTAAGCAGTCTTACACAGATGGCAGCTTCCTTAGTACCATATCCAGCATGAGCCACAGTGTCCATAGGTCAGATTACTTTTTCAAATGGTATGAAATATAAATGAACCCAAGCTTTTTCCACTCCCCTAATCACTTTCTTATATTTTTATCACAGTGGCCGTGAGGATGGAGGGCGAATGACTTCCCATTCTAATCATATCATCATACCCTCAGGTTAGACCTTCCATTTGGCATACCAGAGGAAAATGGCATTGAAAGAGAGCCTTGATACCGTTAGTGTTAAATATATGTAAAAACTATTCCATTTATTCATGCTTCAGCGCTGCATTAGGCCCAATGTAAACCCATCAAACAAAAAGATCATTTAAGATAAGCCAGATGAAAAACTTCTCGTCTTTTCCAAACTTTCATGGGTAGGAGGGTTCTGCCCAAACGTGAACTCTATTACCTCTGAACATCCCAAGCATCCATGATGCAGCAAGGTAGTGCCAAAGCATTTTCTCTAAATTTGTTTCACACTTTGACATACTCATTCTTGATTCTTTTCAGGCCTAAATGCAAGTTTCCATTTATGAAAAATGTCTGGTTAGGGATCTATCATTACGGCAATCACTCCCTCACTGTTGTATCATTTCCCCTCAAACATACATCTCATCTGAAGGCCTGCAGACTTTCCTAGGGCCAGTATTTCCAGATACACTATTATTTTGCACAAATGGTGAGCTCCACAGGCAATCTGCATTTAGCTGTGGCTTGTGTTTGCCATGGGAATAGAAATCAGACACCTGTTGGAGCGGTGGGAGTTTTTTTTTTTTTCCCCCCACACAACAGCTACCAAGCAGCCAGGCATATCAAAGCAGCAGAGTGAAAATGTCTCCTTGTGGAGTAAGAGAAAGTTAGGTTGTAAAATGGGAAAGGTATTATGGTTGTCAGGCATCGGGGACTAATATAACGCTCCTCCTTGTTGCCTCCATCATCACTGACATCTGGGACAGTAATCATATCTTAAATGGAATCACCACGATGATGACAGCTTTGTGGATTTATCATTTTCTCTAAATATGTCTGCAGTATATTACTCAGGTGTTCAGTGCAATTTTCTATCACGCACAAATCACGCCTGGAAGAGTGAAGAAGGAATATGTATCTCTGAAAAACAATTAAAAAAAACTTTCTGCTGACGTCAAGGTCTCGAACATACATACACATTATTGCATTTTACTTAAAATGTATCGTTCTTTCACCTATTTTTAACAGATCTTTTGTGCAGAAAACTCAAATCAGAATGAGGGAAATGATAGGGTCCACACACCTATCTACCTATTTTCCCTCCCACTCTCTCTCTTTCTCTTTTTCATGTTTTAAAGTCTATTAAAAGCAGCGGTGTGACAGTGAGGTGTGAGTTACAAGCGGTTTGGATCGGTCTGTTGTCTAAATGTGTCCCCAGAGGATTGTTTCAAATGTGTGATTCCAAGTCCTGGGGGAAATAACAGCAGTTGTGAATGCCATATTGACAATGTTCCATGCTCCTGAGATGGGGATGCACTGTAAAGCGCAAGGAAAAAAAGCGATGATGTAGGGTCACAGACTTAAGTCCGTGGAAGCTGAAAATATGGATCATGTGCGGACTGTGTGAAGGAAAACACTTTTATGCTTCATCAGCGTGTACAGCTCCAAACCGACTTATAACATAATCAAATCTGCAAGTTCTACCCCTGTCTCCCGGTGTTAATTATTCATTTTTATACCACGGTCTGGGTGAATGCTCGATTCTGCAGGGTGTCCATTAATTCTTGATAATGGACACCTACTAAATAGCTGCAGTGCTCACCGTCCTAAATTAACGCCCTGGGAACATAGCATCGGCCTGGATCTAAAATGAGTAACCATAGCAACAGGGACGCAGTCAAAGCCTCCGTTCACAATTCATTGCAACATGTTAACAAGCTAAAATCTAATTACAGCAAAGAGTGACTTCAACATTTCCTTTAATCTATTTGGAGTTATGACAACTTTAATGGTTGAAGAAAGAGAAAGTGAAAAGGAAAAAGGAGAAATGACACAAGGAGTGAGCACTGGGAGCATTAAATCAAGCAGAAGATGAAAGAGACAGCTGGCTGCAGACACCTCGGCATTAGAAATAAATTCAAATGCAAAAAAAAAAAAATGAACATCTTATTTACAACACTGGGTGTAGACCTTCAGTGACTCATCCTCTGAACACCAGAGGATGGCTGTTGCTGCACACAAGCTGCGAGAAGTACACTGCCCCTCTGAACTTTCCATCACATCTCACATCACATCTGGCGATCATCTCACATGCAAACGCGCATCATTTGTTCTAGATACTAATTTGAGGACAGCGACATGGCTGAAGGCCACCCTTGCTGTTATTAACTTTGAATCTTGCTCGCATAACGTGAGCTTTCTGGCTCACAGCTGAGAAAAAGGCTTCGATGAGCTGAGTGGACGTTTCCGTTGCATATGAACCATATGGGATGGTAATGAGTGTATAAATGAATGGTCTTAGTCTTTTTTTTCTTTGGCAAGTGACCACGCTGTAAACAGGATGATGCAAAACAAGGCGTCCATAATCAGGAGTTAATGGCTGACGGGGAGGCCAGAACAGTCTGATGGTGAAGATGTGTCAAATGCATATTTCTGTATTTAAATCTCGCCTTGTCCTATCAATGAGTAGCTATAACACAAAAGTAACGCACACCCCCCCATCATATAAAACCACACTTGACTTTTAGCTTGTTTGTAGTTCACAGACCAATATTATTCCGGTCCATGTCGCACTTTACATTTCCAAAGAGTACGGCTGAGGTCTTCTGTGCTCATTTGACCCTAATCTTCCTCCTCCTGATCGAACAACACGACCATCCTACAGCGCCACATCTCTCCAAAGCTTCGCATTGCACTACATTTGCTAGATCGTGCCCATTTTTTTCATAATCCAACCAAATTTCAAGGATTTGATTTAAATCCCTCTACACCAAACATAAGTAAAAAGAAGCACACATATTTTGTTGATTAAGCGCATTCTGTTACAATTAAGGGTTGCGGCGGTGCGCCTCACTGTAACAGTCTCCAGATAAGATCTCCATTCATTGCAGCATTTACACTGACTATATTACATATATAATGCTATTAATTCTTGTTGAGCACCTCATGCAAATTCAAGCCACTCTTATCTCCGAGACTTCATTAATCTGCAGTTGCATCCATCCAAGCCTACTTCCTGATCACGCTGTGGCTCAATACTCTTCATTAACTGAACCTTCTTCCAGGAAATATTCCTTCTTAACGTGAGCTGGGTCAAGCAGGACCACACAGGCGGGGATTGTGATTCTAATCATGCAGAGGAGGACAACATACACCCATACTTGTTTAATTGGCTCATATACCCGTGTTGAGCAGGTGCTGATAACATTCCACATGCACTGTTTTTCATAAGTGCATCGCTCCTCCACCATCGCCCCGCCTGTGCTCCAGAGAAACGAAGAGGGCAAGTAGATGGATAGTCTACTTGAGATATCCTCTGAGTAATTTCATCCTGTACGTTTGAGACTTTTTAGGGCCTTCATTTGGAGAACCTATCCCCTCTCCCCGCTCCACACATACACTATTATATAAAAAACATTATTAATATTCACCAGAAATTACCAAGGAGAGGGGGAGAGGGTTGCCATATCCAGATGGATGCCCCTTAAATCTGTCTTCAATTAGTCTCCACTAACTTACAGCTTCCAGTTGAATTCTGATTAGCTGATCTGGCTGGAGAGCACTTGGTCCCCCTCCTGAGTGCAACCTTGGCTGCTTTGGAGTATTGTGAACCTTTGATCAGTGTCCCCTTATTACCTATAAAAGCCAATGCCATTACATTTGCATTGCCTCATCTCCTTGTCTACAGCACTTCCCCCTCTTATGTATCAAAGATCACAGGCTCATATGATAACAAAAAAAAAAAAAAAATCTAGTGATCTATAAAAGTGACGCAGATGATACTACCTTTTAGTTAACATACCTCACATCTCTCCAGTGCGATTGTGAACTTGTGGCCTGCCTTCTGTCTCTGTAGCTAGCTACTTCCCTCTTGTGGCCAACCAGGACACAGAGATGCCTGGGACACTTACTGAGGTCAACATGTTCACTTTCCTCCTTCCTGCATTTTTAAAGCAAGGAGAGGGAGATTAGAAATGTGTATAACACAACAACACTCTACTGACATTCATCTTCAGTGCCGACTCCATCCTCCATCCCCCACCGCTTCTCCTCCTGTCCTCCTCTCTGTAGAAAGTGGATCACCAGGGGAGCTAAACCCTACCCATTAACATATAGACTCTTTATTTAAATCCCATTCACTTTTCCATCCATTTGGAAGAGTAATGCCAGCAGGTTACAGCGATGGCGTTGCATGAGGCCCTGACTGAGCTTCAATTTGATCATTTTATCTGATTGTGAGGTAAACAGCATCATGATTGATAAGATCTCATTACAAAAGGAAAGTGAGAGTTTAATTTCCTGTACATGTTCCATCTTTATTAATGTCAGAGGCAGCAGGTCGTCAATTGCATTACAGGCCTTGGTACTCTGGCGAGGCATCCTGCTTGACACAAATGAGGCCAGTGAGCCAGCTTGAAGGGATTACATTTGGCACAATCCTCCAGCCAATTTTCGATTTGGTTTTGGCGTTAAAACTGCATCTCGCGGTGTAAAATACTTTACAACTTTGAGTGTAAAAATAGACTGCAAAACATTAAGCCCTTTAATTAATCTGCGTTGTTGTTGTCTCAGCGAGTCTCCTCCTCGTGTCTTGGAATGGCTGCCAGAGTGGCAAGAGACCGGCTGGTGTAGAAACACCAGACTTGTTGTCTGTCAAGAAGGAAACTACAGAAGAAGACAGTGACTATCACACCCTGACACTACCCGTCCAGTGAAAGAAAGAATGGGGGGGGGGCTTCAACTTCAATAATAAACTTGTCAACACTCCAATCTGAATGCCCAGGAGCTGCAACTGTTTCAACTCTCCTCCCCTGACGATAGTCATCATCATGGACACTCTCCTAAGAGACAGCATCTCATCTATCAATCAGTCACTCACACACACACACACAAACACACATGCACACGCACACAGCCCCCTCATCACATCATCTCTATTTGTCCCATTATATCCTTAACACGGTCTAAAATACCTCTGCTGCTCCATGAAGGGGACTGTGGAGGGTTGAGGGCTGTTCAGGTGTGTGTGTGTCTATGCATGAGTGTGTGCTGTCAGTGGCTTCATTACTGGCGCCCCGCTATTTCCTACGCCTGCCGCTAAGACTCTGAGACAGCCTTGTTTGTTTGTTTCCCCGCTGTAATCCTCAGCTGAGGTTTGACGTGCGGCGCCGAGCCTTAGCTGTGTTACCCACAGGCCTCTGGGAGCCGGAGCGCTGTGGCATGTACCAGGAAAAGAGAGAGAGGGAGGCACAGGAGACTTGCACCCCCTGCACCTGATCATTACCATGCTAAATTTATATTGATTGCTGTAGCTTAAGAGCTAAATGTGAGTTATTCCCCCGACGCGGTCTCTGTGTAGGATCTGTGGTGGTGGGCTGCTGGTAATCCAGAGAAACCACAACATGTGTGCACTGTGTTTGGCCATAGATATGACAGTACACATTATACACTGCCAGAGAGCTTTTATGTAAACCTGACCACCCCTTCCAGCCGTCTTGCACAGCTCTTGGATATCACATCAACCCTGCGTGCAGAGACTAACACGAGGAAAGGGCCGTCCTAGGGGAGTGGGCAGCGGGTTGGTTGCTGGTTCCTCAAGACGTTCCAAGCTTTTCCTGCCCTTGCTGCTGGATAAAGTTGTGTGTGTTTGCAGTGTCTCTCGTCCTGCAGGCAGTTTTCATCACACATATGCATATGTGCTTGCCCTTGACATTATCATCAGCAGATTTGCGCAAGGGGCCCCGAGGTAAGGTTGAAATACTGCTGAGGCTTCTGAGAGAGTGGCCTGCTTTAGAGAGAGTGTCCAAGGGCTAAATACGCACCCAGAGATGGAGGCAGGGGAAGGGAAAAAGCTCAGTAACTGAACCTAACAGAGCGCCCCTCAGGGGACAGCAGTAATTAAACAGTGATTAAATTAAGGGGCAATGCGGGCAAAACGCAGACTGATTGACACTCTGCTGGCTCCTCTCTCTCTCTATCTCACTCACTTGCTCTCTCTCTCTCCCTCTCTCTCTGCGGGATCAGCTCTGTCGTGGAGCATTGCTTTCCATTGACCTCCAATTACTCGCCCACTCTGAATTCTTCAAGGTCCAATTTTCGAAAACTATTTTCTTAACTGTGTTAAGAGCATGGATCGCTGCACATTTGTTTCTGAGAAGGCTGAGCTGCAGGACTGGAACATAAAACCCAAACACTTAAATGCATTGTGTCTTTGTGCTTCCAATACTATCAATGTTTGCTTCAGATAAACTCACAAACTACAATCTCTCTCGCGTCGCGCCCTGAGTACTATCAGTCTTCGCTACAGATAGACTCACAAAAGTACAATCACAAGAACCTGGCAGTGATTTAAAAACCACACTCATGCCGAATCCAAAGCGAGTTTCTTCCCTTTTTCGAGCCTGTAGCCGGGCAGCTTTAGAAGTGCCTTATCAAATACCCTCCTAGGGGGGGAAATACTATAAATTACCTTTGGCGACTCCTTAAACCCAAAGCAAATAGACAGACAGAAGAGCTGAGCAACAGCAATAAAACCAGCTTTAACAAAACAATCAGAAAAACCAAGACACTGAAATTGCCTTCCTCCAAATCAAAGATTCTCCACACGTTCCTGGCTTACCCTGCTTGCCACAGTGCTCCGGGTCCTAAGGCCTTTGTATAGATTTTTATAAACCAGGTCTTGTGCTTATGAAAAATACGTACCGAGGGTCCTTAAACAATCTGTTAAGTCTTCTGATAGTGAAGAAGGTCCTCTTAGTGTGTAATACAAATTCAAATAGCTGTATGGAGATGGATTACGGGGCAGACAAAGAACAGGGGCCCACTTTAGAGGATGAGTTCAAGATGACAGGTATTGATTAAGTGCTCAATGAGAGCACGCCTATGAAAGGCCAGCCACCACACAGCTCATGAAAGAATCATATAGCTCATACACAAGGCGTTCAGCAAACATACAGGCGTGGAGTGGAGGCGTGAGCACACTCAAGCTGCTCGGCTTTCTGTGGTTAGAAGTCATAAAAAAATTACATCAAACTTTTCTTATGTATTTTGAAAGCCTATTAGTACTGATATATCTGGTTAACTATTGAAGGCAGCAGACATCAACGACAGATAAGTGTGCTTTTGTGGATGTGGCTTTTCCCAGAAAGACAGAAATGAATCCATACGCCAGAATCCATTATTCTTTTGGTTTGAAGAGCGCAGTTTGACACCGCGCATTCCTTTACTCCTGACACTGGTATTGCAAGGAAAAGAGGAAGGATGTTCTCCAAGATAACATGTGAATTTAATTTCTTGGTGAAACAGCGGATCTGGAAGACTTAGCGCTCCCGAGCATAAATTGTGCAGCCGATGCGCGGTTGTCAGAGTTTGTGATGATGCCGTGCAAAGACAGCCGTAATCGCAACAGCACTGCCGGCCTGACCCACCTCATCATCCTTGACATTTAGCACGCCGCTGTTTCTCTCTCTCTCTCTACCTTCTTCACAGTAAACAAATGTTTTAACCCTGATTTGTATCGGTGGAACTAGAGGACATGCGGTGACACAAAGTGTGGAAAACTTCTGACAGAGGGTTGGAGGAAGAGGCAGAGGAAGGGAAGAAGAAATACAAAGGGAGGAGAAAGGAGTGAGATAAGAAAATAGATAAAGACAGGGGAAAGAAAGACAGAGGGACAGAGCAAGACCAGCAGGGAGAGTGATCGGGCCAGACTGCCACCTAACAGGGGGTATCTGAGACTAATCTATAAGGAAAGCTGTCAGGTCTCTGCAGACAGTGTTGTGATGGAAACGAGGTAATAAAGCTTCTTTAAGCCGTCATAAATGTGCACTTTCCTGCCTCACGCAGTCACCGCTCAGACCTGGGTCCCAGCTCATTATCCTTCGTCTGTACTGGCAGGTTCGCACGCCAAGTTACAGGCAGGATCACTAAAAGCCCCTTAACGTCAGCTGCAATGGGATGTGTGGCTCGCTTCTGGGACTAGAAAGCAGGCTCATCCAATCAGTGGCTTGTTTTTTTCTTTTTTTTTTTTTTTTTCAAAAGCATAAGCTGTGCTGAAAAATATACATATATGTACACACTTGATTTGCGAGGTTCGGTTAAACCTCGAATGCACTCAAACAAACTATAACTGTTAAATGAGCACTTAAGACTTTCAGGGGGAAACCCCAACCATTAAGTATGTATGGTTTCTATTTTTTCCAGTATGTACAGAACTATGTGGTTTAAAGGTGGATCATATGAATAAGCAAACAGCATGGAAACATCTCCAGTTAAATCAAATACGCCAGAAAGGAGCACATTACAGACCCGTCACCCAAATATTTTCAATACACAAATTGAGAGCCATGAATAGCATTGACAAAAGACACATTTGACTTGATTACCTCTTGACATTTCCCTCTATGAATGAAGGCAGCAGTAGATAAGGCAATCACTGCGCTGACATAGTGTAAATATATAAATATGCTCATTTATCCCGGTCTCCAGATAAAGACATAAGGGCACATAAACGCATGAATGGACAACGTCTCTCAGCAGCCAGCAGGTCCCTGCCTGCCTGTCTGTCTGTAGAGCCTGACAGTACAGCAGCGTGCCCTTCATTATCACCGGGTAATGCTCATCACAACGGCCGTGGCTTTTCTCCATAAAAACCCCAAGTCTCACTCACAATGAGAAATAGGGGAGATAAGGTGCAGGAGACCATTTCTCTTGACATTCACGACGGCAAACTCATCAGTCATGCTGTCAAAGGCACTGGTCTTGGCTAGTTTGGGATTTATGAGAAATAATGATGGGTCGAAAATAGCCGGCGAGGGCTTTGCTTTTACCTTTGGTTTGGGAGTGTTGTGTATTGAGGCACGCTCTGCATAAAACCCAATTTCTTTTGTCAGTGACCCTTGCACTGATTTCACATCCAATCTCGCCATGTTTGGGAGGTTTGGCCGAGCCTGTTTGAGTTGCTGCTGACATTTCCGCCTCACGTGATAAAATAGTACGGAAGCAATGTGTATTTAAAGGAAGGCGCATCGCCATGTGCATTAAAAACGGGCTCCGCTCCCTTTGATTCACAGAGCATTATTCAAGCGAAGGTCAAGGCCTCTGTGTCGTTAATCGCACTTTAATTCATCTTGAGAAAAAACAGCTCTGACTACAGAACATTATCGTGGACCTGTCCTCTCTTGGATCATATCTGAGAATGGGACAACAACAAACAGTAATAGCATGTGTCAAACACTCCCATTTTCTCTTCAAAATAGTGACAGGCCGTGACAGATGCTCCCAGTGCAATTCTCTTTGTAAACATTCTGGGACACATTCACGCTAGGAGCAGTTATTGTGATGTACCAGGAGGTCTATAAACTTAACGTAAATTATTCATCCCAAAGTCATTTGAAAGTGGATTTCAATACTGTTGCAAGGGCAACATGGTTGAATCATATAGCACAATTGCACAATGATAGATTACAGTCAGCAGGACTTTTAATGGGATCCCTATGGGACCATACTGCGGGGATGTCCTCAAGCACCAAATTATTAGTCAATTTCAGATGATCAAGTTTATTAATTACTATTCTTAATATATCTTGCGAGAGTGCCAGGAGATATAGCCTAACTACCTAAAAGCTGCAAATGAAATGCGCGGCATTAAGTATATTAATGAAAACCCAGACTGGCCGAGTACGCGGCTCGCCTTTTACTTGAAAGTTCACGAACCAACACGAAGCTGCACCTGCAAAAATTGTTCAAAGTGCAACATTGCTTATAACCAAAGTGTAGTGAAATTACTGGACTAGAGAGTTTGGGGGCAATTTTGATTCAAGTGTGTGAATGAGACCTCTTGAAGCTCAAGGGTACTTGGATCTGTGTGGAAATTAAGCCATGAGATTGTGGCTGAGGGGATGGCGGATTGACAGCGACATTAGCCTCTCAGCACCTGTGCTGTATCGCACTAAGGCTCAGTAAAACAGACGGACAGGAATAGCAAATTAAATCTTCTTAATAGTAGCAAGGGATGTCGAGTCAGGTTGGTTTGAACTGCAGGACTGTACAAGAGCAGGACATGAAGGGTGGTGTTTTTAGTGGAATAAAGTGAAGTGGCTACGAAGTGTTTTGGTTAATAAGCCTACTCCAACCAACTTCATACAGAAGGCACCGTCATATTTATACCAATTTGAAACGAGCTCCTCCACAATGCCTTCTGCCCTATTTTTGAAACAAGCTCATCGGTCGTGATCCGTTCTCTGCTTTTAATTTGGATAGATTCATTAAAATCATTACGTTACTGACAGACAGAAGAGTTACTCACGGACAAAAGAGTGAGAAAACACTGGTCGCACTCTGAGCAGCCCGCTTTTGTTGCGGCTTTGTTGACAGTTTTTTTTTTTTTTTCCCTCCCTTTCCAGGTTCAGTGACACCCCATTGCTGTGCCACAAAGACTAACCTTAATGTAGACAAAGCCAAGTCGGCAAATCTTTGCACAAGCAACATGCATGGACGCACACACTTTTAACAGTAGGAGGTACACAGAGGGAGCAAGGCGTTTTTCAATGCATTTAGATGAGACCTTTAACAAAGGTCCCTAATGCAGATATCAATGAACCAAGGGACTGGGCTATCGGAGCGAAATTGGCTGACGGAGGGATGTCACCTCTGTGCATGAAAAATGATGGATCCCATTTGTAAACTTCTCCTCTACCCTACAACCCCCCCCCCACCTCCTATCACCTTCTCCACCATTGGTTATTAAACAAGGAAGCAAACCTATGACTTTGCTGGCAAATAACAAGTGGTCTGGTAAAATTGGCACTTTGCTGTCCATTTCATCTCACTGTCAGAGAGTCCGCTGAGGACCTGTGAGATTTCAGTGATGACAGGATAGATTAACATCATGGACTTTGTTTTTCATCTTCCTTTCATTTTCCATACTGTTCTCCACGGACATCAAGAAAATGAAACCAATACGAAGCCACAAACACACAAGTGGAGCTTTCAAAATATTAGATTTTGGTTGTTGGATTAGACAGTCTACCGTTTCTTTCCACTTACTCCGTGGATGCTTGATTTGAGAGGCAAAGGCAAACACCTAAATATGAACAGACTGCTGCGTTGCAACATTCACTTTTTGTACCCTGAAATTAAATAGATTTGTATTTCGTCTGACGTTGTGAAGGTGTGGGGCTGAGGTCTGAATGCAAACATCAAGCCAAATGACACAACACAGGGCATGCATAATACAACAATTTACAGAGCTTGCAGAAATCACGCTAAGCATGTATAGTGCGATAAGCAACATAATATGCATACTGAGCATTTCTAAGGAAACAATGATATATTGTTAATAATCCGAGAATAAATGACTGCATTTTCAAAGGTGGTGCGTGGAGTCAAATGTGTAGAGGTTAATATAGCAAACAGGCATCTCTGCTGGAAAATGAAAACTTCCCAGTAGAATGTGATGGCCGGCCTAAATGCTGACATTGTGGTTTCAGTGATGGAGTGACTTTGGGAAGGTTTGTGGTCTGCCAGCGTTCAAAGCTGTGCCTTGAGGGTAAGGGGTAAATTTGCTAAGTTAATCACATAATGAGGCCAATTAAACATGGGAGAACCCAGGTGAAATGGGAGCTGCCACAGAGCCTCCAACAAATGAGGCTCTGCTGATTCCCTCTCTGGATGCAGGCTGGACAACCCAGTTTGAGCTCCAATAATCCTCTACTAAGTATTCACTTCAACACTTATACAGTGTATCTTATTAATGTATGTACAGTGTACTGGATTATGTGTCTGTGCTGGGTGAATTAACTTAGCGGGAATGTGTACATTAACCTCCAGGATAGCCAGCATTAGGTCTAACGATTATTTTCATTATCCATTAATGTGTAGATTATTTTTGCAAGTAATTAAGCATACATTTATTCTATAAACATGTCAGAAAATAGTGGAAAATGCCCACTAAAATGTCTTCAAATTGCATGTTTTGTCCAATCAACAGTCCAAAACAAATACTATTCAATTTCAATAATATGAAACAGACAAAAAGCAGTAAATCCTCACATTTACGAGGTGACAAAGGTGCAGTTTTGCTTGATAAATGACTTAAAGTGCCTGAAAACACATTGTCTCAATCAGCTTCACAAGGAGAAACAGGGTCCAACATGAACACAAAACATTAAGTCAGAACAGTTTTAGTTATTTCAAAGATGTTTTTGCTGGTTTACCTAAAATCTCATTCTAGTTGTTTTGTCTTGCTGTCAGCTGCCAGTTAGTCTGATCAAAGCATACACAGTCCTGACGAAGTACAACAGATGAGTTTTTTGTCTCTTTAAGCTTAATAAATAACACCAAAAACATTTATTGGGTTGTTACCTCTTTAGTTTTGAATATTTCATGTTAGCGAGAAAAACTTCTCAAGGCCCTTTAACCGATAATTAAAGTAGTTGTTAATTGTTGACGTTCAGGGGGAGCGTTGCACAGTCTGTCACTTGAACCTTGAACAACGCCGGATCTATTTCACCTGAACTTCCGCTAAAATGCATCAAATATTTCCTGACATTGCACCCCTCCATCACAAACAAGCATTTTGATGGCTAGCCTGCAACCAGTTCCCTTGATTGTAACTGCAGAGATGCGTTGATGACGAGAGTATCTGGGTGTTCAAGAGCTCTTCGGGGGTCTACAGGAGGATAAATCACTCCAGCAGCAATTAGACTTCCCTGAGTGCTTCCTACATACCTGTAACTCCACAGGCACAGCAGGCCTGGGGTCAAGGATCATGACGGTTATACACTGAACAAGATGAATGGCAGTGAAACAGTATATTCATGTGCCACCCTCTTACACATAAGAGTGCTAAGAGCTCAATAATCTTGGAGTGTCACCCTGTTCTAAACCGGTTCTAGTATACGTGCACTTCCAAGGGTTGGAGTATTATAACTCCTCACTTTATGATACGGAAATTTCTGCTTTCCCTGTGCGCCAACTGAGAGCTAAGGCCTGTAGGTGTGTACGTTAATTTTAAAATGCAGAGCAGAACCAGCCAAGGATAGAAAATCTGGCTTGTAAGCTGTAGGGCTACCATCAACGAACAGCTGTATCACTGTCACGGACACAACACAAAGCAATAAGGGACCGCGGAGAGAGCAGTGCATTAAAACATGAATACATGGGGAGATATATGGACGCTAATGAAAGAATATTTCATCACCATCGAGGGTTTATAAAAGGCCCACCACTCTGCCCACCGCGATCCACTAATCTGGATGTAGAGGATTTGCACAGAGTAAGATGGACAAGGGAAATTAAGGCAGGCACATTTTACCAGATCATATTGCCATGATTTGTTAATAAAATGCAAAGCGACAGGCTAGATGTGAGACAGCGACTGAAGCGCAGCCGCGATTTAGACTTAATCCGTCATTATCCTGCCTTTGAAGTGACCTCGCTGTATATGTTCCCACTGTGACCCAGAAGCATACTCGCAGCGTCTTCATTAGCCAAGATGAAACACACTTTGATGTCCCCCCCTGTCCACACAGACATACAGATACACATACAAACACACACACGCAGGAGTCCTACATGCTCACACATCACAGATATCCTTATCACCGACTACGCTGAGGCATGGAAAAACATTATGGTTTTTAATCAATTATGGCTCTCACCTTTGGGGCAGCACATTCATTACATATGATAGGAGCAGCTAAGAGACAATATTCCAATTGCGTGCTGAGATTGAAATGAAAGAAATTGTATGGTTAGAGGGTAGACAAAGACCGCAATTTAGCACAGCAGAACATCCCTGGCTGGATTTACATACGTGCACACGGAAGACTTACACTGCATGTGATTTCACTGATATAATTTATGTGTGCCCAGTGATTTATCATCCTTAGATCAGTGAACAGAAATCAAGCACAGATCTCCTAAAGACTTCCACACATGCTGCCAGTAAATGATAGGTGTTGTAAAAGTTTATCATGGCAATGAAATGGAACAAATCAATCAAAAAGGCACTGGTTGCCGTCATGCAAAATGGTGCCCAATAATAGTTATCACGCAAGGGGTGAACACATGTAGAACATGCATGCAGCAACACTGGTCTTGTGAAAAAAACAATGAGAATACTTGCATATTATAATCTGTCAAAGTGGAAGTATTAAACAGGAAGTGTCATACAGTTAATCTGACTGTTCAAATGTATTGATGATTAGCTCTACAGGCGTCTTCCACACACAGCTGTCCAGCAAGCTAAACAGACGAAACAACAGCAGAGATACACTGATTTTTAAGTTGTTCACTGAATCCACAAAACAGCCAAATGCAGATGGGAATTTAAAATACCATCAGGCAGCGTTAGCATTGGAAATTCAACTGGCAATTAACATACCAGGTTGTTAGTATGTATGTATCTTCTGTTTGGCTGCAACAACAAGATATATTTACCACTGAGTGAAGAGCACAGGGAAGTGAATACCTGGTAATTATGACCTGCACATGTTTTATTTCCTGACTTTAGGTCTGAATTAAACATCTGACAGAAACATAATTGATTTGGGGGAACTGAGGACTTCAAGGGATATATTCATGTGTCCTCAAACAATGAAAGCGACATTTCTTGGCCACCACTGGAGGAAACTGAAATGGGACAAACCGGATTGGTTTATTATAATTAAACGTGGTCTTCAACTCTGGACTTCAGAGGATCAAGCCCATGAACTTGAAACTGTTGTCTGGGCTCAAGCTGCTCATCTTTGAGGACTATGTTCCTGAGCGCATGTAGTAATATCCTTTATACAGTTGTGTTACAAAGTGGTGAACCTCGCTCCATCCTCGCTCGTGAACGCCTGAGTCTTTCCAGGATGACCCTTTCATACCCAATTGTGATACTATCACCTGTTACCAATCAACCTGTTTACCTATGGAATGTTCCAAACAGGTGTTTTTGGATCATTCCACAACTTTCCCAGTCTTTAGTTGCTCCTGTCCCAATTTGTTTGAACTGTTTTGCTGCATCAAATTCAGAATAAGCAGATGTTTACAAAAATCAATGAAGCTAATGAGGTAAAAAATTAAATATATTGTCTTTGTGCTGTTTTCAGTATGTCAAAAATTATTAGCAAATTATCACATTCTGTTTTATTTATGTTTTACACAGGATCTCAACTTTTTTGGTCCAGGCAGCACTAAGTACAGTCCAGAAATACAACTCTCCACCTTTTACTGGCTGCGGTGTCAACTCCTCTGGTACCCAGCAGTAAGTATGCATGTTACTTTGGAAATATACTGAAGGGATCTCAACGTATCCACAAGTATATGTCAACAAAATTAAATACTCACTATGTAAATTAATGTATGTTGAAGCTTTCCTATAAAAGAAAATCTGTGATCCTTTAAGAAAGAGCCCATCTGTGTCTTTGGCACACAGTCTGCTGGAGTCTACTCCCTTACAAAAAAGGTGTGAGCACCCATGCGGTTGCTGCACAACACACGTTTGCTGCACGGTGTGGAAGTAGAGTGCTTTCCCCAGGCAATGGCCCGTCAGGCCAGACAAGGAGGCCGGGTGTTAAAGCGTGAGCCGGGTACACAGAGTAACAACAGGGCCATCTGCCCTGGGAATGCACACATCCATCTTACTATGGACAGCCAGTCTGGGAACAGATAAAGGAAAACGAGGGAGGGGGGCAAGAGAGAAAGAGAGGGAGAGAGGAAGTAAGAAAAGGAAGCAGTAGGGGAGAAACGGAAAAACAAATTTGTACGTGTGTGTGTGCATGATGTTAGTGGTGGAGGGAGTGCGAAGGAGTGAAGACAAGGTGAGAGGAGAGCGAGGGGAGCGGTTGGTGTAACAGTAATCTAGACCGGTGGCACCATCTGCAAATTGTGAAGGCTGAACAAATTACACAAACACAATATGCATTTTTTTTTTTCTCTCATACAGCTGCGATCATTTAAAAGTCTGCAGGGGACACTGAACAAATAATAGCAGGCAGTCAATGAAAAGCTGAAAAGGGACTAAATGAACGAGGCAACTCAAATTTTAAAGCTCCATTTTGACGATTTTACTCCAGATAAAAGCACAGTTGTGAGAATGCTGTTTTCAATTCAACAATCACACATTTGTTCCTAATTCATTATGTATTTTGGAAAAACAGATTGCTTTTATTCCATCAAGCATGACATCAGGAAGGTCAGTTGAGAGGACAGCAGTAAGTCTCGGCTCCCACCGTCATCCCTGCTTCATAACCATCTGGATATGACTCCAAACACTGCAGTCAGCAATCTGGGTGCAGTGATATCATCTCGCATTCTCCATTTGTTTTTATTTTTAGACCATTTCCTCATCACTGTATAATCAGTATATATGGCCCCACTGATACAGCACTCTTTCCCCACTCTCTCTCACTCTCTGACTCCACATTACCTTATCACACTGAGAGCTTTTAGCTGTGCTTCCAGCCATTAGCTTCAGACAGTGGGTAGCTATCAGGCTGGAACAGAGAGAGAGAGAGAGAGAGAGAGAGAGAGAGAGAGAGAGAGAGAGAGAGAGAGAGAGAGGGGGAGAGAGAGGGAGAGAGAGAGGGAGGGAGAGAGACAGCCTCCTGGTGGCTGTGGATGATGTCAGTGGTGAAAAAGGTCTTTTTATAACACCACCTGTCCATCTTGTGTGCGAGGAGGCTCAATAGAGGTCTCAAGGCATGTGGAGCCTCCGTAGAAATGACCTTCGACAATTTTCATTCCACTCGCACAACACGCGTTCACGCGCTCTTTCGTCCTATTCAGCCTGTGACTGGAGTGTCCTCTAGAACTTCTGCAACAGCCATTGCGTGCCCTTGAGCAAGGCACCGAACCTCGAGAGCACACGACCTGCCTAACAGCTTGTCATGCTCATGATACATCTAAAGAATTTCTCTAGATGTTTGCTGCAAAGATGTGAAACTGCACTATAATCCAGCATTTAGAATCACTGCGACTCCATCACAGGGATAGAACAGAATTAGTATCACGCCCATTATGTCCAGACAACTTTGTGAAGCAAACCTGCAACGCTTAACTTCAAGCCACCTTTCAGTGCAGAACAGCTGATTTAACATCACACGGAGAACAATTGTTGAGCTGCTTACTGAAGCGTTTGAGCTGGTCGGAGTGCCCGCCGTGTGAGGGGACTGACGTGTTATTGACAGATGGCCAGGCTCCGGCCTTCCTCCACGGGACACTTTAAAACCAAACAACTACTGGATACACCAAGGTGATCCTCACATCAATATCAATCAATTATTCACATATTTATGCTGCCTCGCAAAAAGCAGCCTGACTGCATTTCACGAGTGCTAGACCGATATGCATTTTGCAGGAGGGGAATGGAGGGAGCCCAGCTATTACCCCGTGTTTGATCCTACAGTTGTGGTGAACTAACTTTGCGCACTGTGACAGCGTGACATAGAACTGCGATTAAGTGGGTCAATGGTTCTTATTGTCTGCATTACAGCCATTAGCTTTTATGGAAGAATACATCATGTGCGCCAGTTCTATATTTGAAGCAACATGCAGAAAAGCCTGTTTTATTCATCTGCAAATTTCTTTCCGACACAAAACCGAGGTCAAGCCTTAAACTTCTCTGCATACTAAGTGCACTTGAACTGAATACATAACTATGGAAGAATATTTTTGTGTGGGCGCTTCAGTTATAGTACATGCTGGAGAGGAAGAGAAGCGATAGTACTGTAGTTATACAAGCAGCTGTGTCTAGTGGCTCTGGCAGTACTTGAGGGAGATCTGGTTTATTATTCCTTGTTTAGTTGGCCTCTCTGGACTTTTTCCTTGAAGTGCTTCATATGAAGTATAAAGCAAATCACTACCACACTGTGTTTAGTATAAGGTGCCTTGGTAAGCTTGAGCACATACCATCACAAGCTTCTCTTTCTCCGCTTCCCTCCGTCATGTCACGCAGAAGTATTAAAGCTGCACCCCGAGGTCAACAGCAACGGCCCTCGTTCTACCCATCGCTGTGCCCTTGTGTTCTTCATAGCCACCACAATGAGAGGCAGTGATTCATTCTTTTGATCCACTCCAATATCATTAAGTTATTAGTTGATTTCAGTGGATTTAATCAGCATAGTAATTCCTCTCCATGGGAAGATAAGTCTCTCTCAAGAGCAGTTACGCCGTCCACTACGCCTGCTGATTAGACACAAGCCCCCAAAATAATTCATCAGAAAACTGCAAAAAATAATTTATCAAAAGTGCTTCTCACAAAGCCCGCTCAGGACCTTTGCTTCTTAATAATTAAACTCCGCAATTAGGCATCTTACCATGCACTCAGTGTGAGGCTCCATGTAATATTCATAACCATACATAATTATGCAATATATTCACTGAAATAAGAGGCCATATATTCACGGTGGGGCTGTCAAGAGGCAAGACATTTTTATTTGGTTTATAACACTGTTTCATCTTATACATGAGCAGCTGGCTTCTGGAGAAGGAAGAGAAGGAGGACGTCTGGTCCTTAGCAGTCTGACACTGTATGCTATGGTTCTGGCTCTTACAGGAAAGAGAAAGAGAGGAAGAGAGAGGGAAGTGGGAGAGAGAGATAGGCTCTGAGTGGTGATGCTCTCACCATGGGAGCAACTAATATCAAAGTGTATCTGCTGGACACAACAAAGACATACCTTCATGGTATCACAGGCTGACCGCACTCAACACAAGATGCAGAAAGAAAGAAGAGGCATTAAATTAAAATGGAGTTGAGACGGGGTGCTGTCTCGGGATGTATTGTATGATAAATTATACATAATGCTCAATCCAGCACGGTACAGAACTATAGAAAAAATAGTCCCGAAGCCCTTGATGGTGCCTGAAGCAAATAAGCAACAGCAGCGGTCTACAGTGGACACACTGTGGACAAGGTTGGCTTTCATCTTGAGACGCAGTTCAAAGCTACGGGCTACGCACAGAACAAACTGGCAATCAAAGCTAATGTGTAACTGGGTAGTGGTGCACTTCACAGAGCCTGTCGTCTCGAGTGCAGAGGAGATCACACGCAGGCGCCTCTCTCACATCACCACGGCTGATTTTCGACACGCGGTCGTTGGAACTTATTATTTTGCACCATGTAAATGTGAAAAAAAAAAAGGGGGCAACTTATTGCTGTTGGGAGCGGCCGCCTTTTGAAGGCCTTTCATGACATGTATATGATGAATGAGAAGAAAAGCATACATTTTCCTCCAACTTTACTGTAGTTAACAAAGGCTCTCACTCTCCCTCAGCTGAAGCCATCCCCAAGGCTATCATTTGCACTTTGCCTGAATAAAAAAATCAAATATATGTTCTGTATCATAAGACGTATTGTAGTGGACTAACAGCCATAGAACATGATTATGAGCATTTATTATCCACACCAAGCGTCTATAGCGCTCACAAGTTGTTATAATTTGTTACAGTAACATAGAACATGCTGTATCCCCAAACGGTTGACAAGGCATGCTGTGCTCTATATGGAGCCGTGCTACACTCTGCATTATGTTTTATGCATTTGAGATGACAAGTTTAACCAATGAGACATTTAATTGCGTTATTTGTAGTGTGCATACCTTTTGAATGAATGTCTTGCAGGTCAAAGCAGTGATTGTTAATCCTGAAATGTTTCTGTTAAAAAAAAAAAAAAAGACAGGATAAAAAGCATTGTTAATATATAAACATTCAAGAGTCAGCCTTCCTTCTTACTCTTTGTGGTAAACAAAACCAGCGTGTTTTTCTGTCCCCGTCACATGCTGCACGGCCAAACAATGACCTTTTCGGATACGACACAGTTTTACTGTCGGTATAATACAGATGTGATTAACATAAATAAGACTTAAAGTCAAATAGGCGTAAAGGTCGTCACTCAGGACTAGTCTCAGGTCCGCGAGGTGATTTACAGCAACTTAATTTGACTGTGTGGAGTAATTTATCTGTGACAGAGCAAGCCATGCAACTCTCTGCATGTCGTGCGCACATACAGGCGACAATATGCCATGACTGCACACATCTCATATCTACCCAATCAGTCAAGATGCTTTACAACTTCTGTCAGAGGCCCTAACAGTTCTCATAAATTACAGGGCCATTGTACGTGGTGCCAATAACTTTTGAAGGAGAATCTCAGCTAAACTGAACCCAGTAGTATCTCTCGCTTTCATATGTGGAAGTCAAGATGGAATACCGCTGGTAAAGTATATGAAGGAGGCACAGCAGGTGCTTTGATGGTAGATTTGCTTTTAGAAAAAGGCCTCCTATTTTCCTTCAGCTGATCCTTCCAAGGATAAAAACTGGCCCAGTTATTGACATTTTGATGCAAAGCAGGTGGCAGGCGGGCTTGATTCTGTTAGAGATCACTTGCATTTCCCTTCACATCACACTTCCCTCCACTATGGCTCGGAGTCTCCTGTTAAGCTTTGCATCTGTGTCATCTGCAGATCCACTGTGACAGCTAGGGAATATGAGGCATGAATGATGCAGAACCATTCATAAACAGCAACAACAATATAATGTGATAGGGACAGAAAAATGAGTACGTGGGTCTGGAGTCTGCAAGCAATAATGTGCTGTGATTTATTTCAAACGCCCCCTGCAGTGTCCATTGATATTCTGCAGGGAAATCATAGCCAGTAGTGGAGTGTACAAGTCTGCATCTCGACCTCTAGTACCATCAATATGAGGATAATTGAAAGAGAATACATGTGTATACGTACAAATCAGCAAACCATGCACGTGAGCATGAGAGAAGCATTTGCTGTGAACTGCTGTCTGTTAAGATTCTCTCTGCGCATAACTGCCTATACATTTCTGTGTAATTGTGGACTTTCATGAAAGCATGGATGACATGTAAGGGAGCCTGCTGTTAGCACAGGATGCTGCGATTTTCCTAATGTCACACTGACCGAGCGAACCTCAGATTGAAGGGCAGACGGTGATAACCACGTGCAGAGATTCACACCCCGTTCCCGTTTAGACACCTTTGGAATTTTCACTTGGAACAACTGAAGACGCTGGGAAATCGCTGAATGGGCCGCACTGCCAAAGACTATGTTTTGTTGGCAATTAGAATGAAATTGCTTGAACTAGCTGAAAGGCACATTCCCCCAACAAGGGAGAATGTCAAGTTTACATCACGGCTTTGATTTGGGTTTTAACACTATGTCACCCCAGTCCCCCCAATAATCAACCGTGCAGAGCATTTATTTTGTGTTTTTTCAGATGTGTTCTTCTCTAGATCAATCAAATCAAAGTCAGGCCATGGAATTCTACTTAGAATAAGAAGTCATGGAGGGAAAAAAAAGGATTTTCATAGCAACAAGGTACGTATCCTTCTCATTCTGTCTGAGTGCTTCCAAATTAGAAACGACATGGGAAATATAAAGAGCGGTGAATAATCCCAGGCTCTCAGCATGGCACACCTTGATGTGCAGGTGCCTTTAATACTAGAATAAGTCATCTGAGATTGGGGAGGCAAAAAAACCCACTCAACCAGATGGTCTCCATAAAGCATGGCGTAAAGCTCTCCCAGATGTTGAGAGGTGGTTGCGGATCCGGTGACATGCAATGTGAGGGAGGAACTGGTAATGCAGAGTGTATTAGTGGTCTCTTTATGGGTGCATTAGGTGCTGTGGAGGGGAACGCGGGGGCCGCCGACACTGCTGCCAGTGAGCTACTACCGGGCTTTATGCTTTGATGAACCTACCCTTGAAAAACCGGGACATCCGTGACCGCATTCTGCAAAGCCTGGAAGACACCTCCCTCTCTTTAGCCTCCTGGAAAACATAAATCAGTTTCTCATATCATCATCTCGTCATATTCAATGCATATGCAGCTCTAATCGGTAAATCTGTCAGCTTTCTCCCCTTTTAGTGATATATCAGATTCGTAATACTCTCCCACATATGCAGTAAATCTCTGACAAAGCCTATGTTTCTTAAAATTCAAAGACGGGGTTTACTTGACAACAGACACAGAGTGTGGAGCAGCAGTTCAGTTTCGGATGTCTCTGTACTGAAAGCTTCAGTGCATTCCAAAGTGTCATCTCTCTCCTTACCACTGAACAGCAGCCCAGACAGGAAGCCAGAATAAATTTCCCCAGTTCATTGTCCCCGCTGAGGACTAGCAGAACATCTCCGTCTGATTAATGGCTGTACACTGTCTAATGAACAGTAATTGAATGGTATAATGCAGTAGGTCCTTAAAAGCCCAGAGGAGTCGTCTTCCTCTGCCTAGCTCTGGAAATGCAAGGCGGTGACATTGTCTAGAGTTGATTATAGTTGACCTTGCATGGGGAGAATAAGGCCTTTGAAATGGCTAACCCAAGCTTCGGGGAATAGGAGCAAGGGAAAAACAACTGGAAAGACAAATGAAATGGACTCGCATTGGAAAAGGAAAGGGATGGATCAATGCGGCGGTCAATAACGATTCGATTCTTTATCACAAAATTCTTACGAAGAGGAAGACAATTGATCAAACATCCCTAGTCGTATTGGCATTTCTAACAATATTAATTAAGAAAAAATGCTTAGCTGACTGGTTGATAAATCAGCCAATATTGTTAAATCAAAACAAATGATAGTTGTAAACACAATACCACACCACTGAGTACAGACCTACCCTTGTCCACGTTTCCTCAAAGTGTATGACATCTACAACATAGACAGCCCCCCCCCACGAAATCAATCAGCTCCTTAACAGAGTGCACTCTAAAGGAAAACCCAACCTTCAGAAAGCCCAACAAAAGTCAGTCAAGTGATTATAAGAAAAGCTTTGATAAATGTGCATCAGGCTCCAGCCCGCCATCCTCTGCTCTCTGCCACTGAGATAGCCTGCCTTCACTCCCAGCGGACATCTCCACTTGGCAGAGATGCTGAATCTCGTTATTCTTTATTTGGCCTGGACCACACAGGTCAATATCGCACGCACGCAACTCCCTCACCGGTGTACTGTCTCTAAATGTATTCACTATTTAAATTCAATGCAATAAATCATTTAAAGCTTCGGCTGAAAATGTAATCATGTAATTGAATTTGGTCATCAATATCTACTATATACGTGCACGTATACAGAGTACTGGGGGCATTTCATGAGCACATGTGAGCGCAGGAGTGGGAGGAAATCTGTCCGAACTCAGCTCAGAGTATGAGTCATAGCAGCGCGGTTATCCCTCATTATTATTCACAGCCCTCTAAATGATGAGGTTGCCGACATCAAGACAGCGACAGCCTGTTCGGCCTCAAAGGGAAAAGAGGAGAGTACGCATGACTGATGACTTTAAGTTAGGAGAGTCTCACCTGCATCATTATCTCCAGTCTGATGACAACCTTTAGAAATGGAACTGAAATGCTTGATAAAACATGAATAAACATAAAACTAAGTTGCTGCGCAGCAAAATGTTGGTGGGGTACAATCTGGATAATACCGCCGTACGTTGAACTCAACAACCTGAGTCCTGATCCTTCTCCTCATGTCAGTCTTCATTAGCTGACAAATCAAAAACTGCTTGGTGAGATGGTTATTGCAAAAAGTAGCTGAGTCTGTACCAGGGATTATTATTATTATTTTCCATTATCTAATGGTCTTTCCCTGCAATCCATAGCCAATCTGAATCAGCAACATTCACGTATGACTCAAAGCGATAAGTAATGAATTAAGCTATTGATGAGGTCTTTAGCCAGGGTCATAACTGGCCCCCAGAAGTCAATAATTACCCCGATAAGAATATCTTTATTGCAAAAGTGCATACGGCAGCAAAATCATCACCACACCAAAACATTCCCCTATGGTGTAATTGCCACTGCTTGAAATTATAGTTTTCATTAAAACAAAATGTTCAAGGTTATTGATTGCTTAAATAAGACTCAATATCTTCTCATTTCAAAGCCGAATGAAATTGCTTGGAATAGTAATATCACCCAACTATTGTGTGCATTCATCACAGCTACACTGCTTCATACTGCCGTCCCTCGAGGATTATTAGAGCAAAATAAGTGTATTTAAATGAGTGTAATTTCGAACCACAGATCCATGCAGAAACATCTGTACACACATCTCAGGCCCACTTCATCACTGTGAACGTACACAATAACCGGAGCAAAGGACAGACATCAAATACAACCACACACTGTGGATGGGGCCCAACTCTAATCATGAATGCACACTTGGGTGTATTGTCTAAGCTTGGTGTTGTGATACATACAGTATCTGTGGCTACAGCTAACCTCTATAAACTACACAGAGTTGTAAATGGGGCTCAGGTGTCTCCAGTACCAGCACTGTGCCCTGAACCTTTTCACTGCCCTGAAGAAAGGCTGCACCGGTAAGTGCACAGTACACAATAGAGAGAGAACCATGGAGACAGAAAAACAAGGTTATACACACACACACAAAAGTATAGTTGCTGCAAGCAGGTCTATGTGACGTTCTTGTAATTATAGAAATGGTGATTACCATAATTGCTGGTTAGACCATTTTTATGTGACCTAATCCAAATGCAAATGAAAAAACTGGACATGATAATAAAGTAAAAATGAACTAAACACGAAATAGTAACTACATGAAACTCATAATAAGGGTACTTACATCCTTCCTGAAACCTGCAGACAAAGACCTCTGCAGACACAAGCCGTCTGAATCATGGAGGGAGGCCTTGCAGGGACTCGCACAACAACTCCCATCCTCACACTCCTCGTCAACTATGTTGGCCTCAACCTGCAGGGAGGGAGAAAACAAGATCCCCCTTGGCTTACACTGTACTGTACTGCTGTATTGATTTTGCTAAATATTTATATATTTATGCAACTTGTTCTACTGAGCATTCATTCTGTGCTGAAAAGATGTTATGCTGTACTAGAGATATATTCTCTTCTCTTCTTGAGGCTAAAAGGTAAAGCTTAATGGGGGGAAATGGGGATGCTATAGCTGTAGACGCGTTTCCATCTAAACCATACAGTTTCTATCAGATGTTGTGATGTTCATAGGCTTTTATACTTCTGTTTGTCTTCACTGACAACAGGTTCTAAAATTATGAGAACTATGAGAGGAGAAGCGTATATTTAAGTTAAATGGCGTCTCCCCTTTTGGCACACGTTTACCTACTGTGATGTTCATAACAGTGTTTTTAAACTGGAATCAATTCTTACTTCCTGTCAGATAAACAGGACCAAGCTTTTCAAAGATCTCATCGGCTGGCAGTGCTGTTTGGGGGTCATGCTTTTACCTGATCAATTGGCAGGTCCACCTTCAGCTGGCGGTCCTCCTGCACCTCCGCCGCTCCTGCCATCTCGCTTCTTTTGTTTTGTGCATTGAACACGCTGCCCTCTGAGAAAAGTGATTAATCACAATTACCTCATCTGCTGGCAGTCACCATCTCATTCTTCTGCACACTCATTCTCCCTCTCTCCCTGGACCCCTCCATCCCTCACTGCCCTCCTGTCTGCTCCCTTTGCTTTTCCTGTTCAACTTCGCCAGAGATCAATGTTGCTGTCAAGTCATTTATTTATTTAGAGCGGTCCCAGAGACGAAAGGGCCACAGAAAGCCACAGCTGCCCTGCCACAAATATGGTCAGCCAGCATGAACTTTCAGTCCAGGGTTAGTTCCTGACAGTGACAGGTTGCTCCTGACGCATGCGGGGAATTGCTTATACGGCAACGTCACATTCTTTTTCCTTGTAAACAAAGTCCTTTTTGTCTGCGGCTACTGATCTGACACAGGGCGGAATGTGAATAATTGAAAACATTATTGAGCTAGAATCTACTTCAATAGCCTTAAGTAATTTCATTTAAATAATAAATATCAAAGGATGGTGGATTAATTAGTAATAACACAAAAGGAACAATGTATAGAAAAACGTATATGTTTAATAGGTTTAGCGCAAAGAGGCAATTATGAAGCTACAAAACAGCTAGACTTTATTATATTACATTACATACATTATATTTTTCTGCTGGATCGCTTTCTAGACATACTCTCATAAAACGATGGAAGGAATCTGTTGCCAAAAGCGCCGATCATGTACCAGATGATGCTTGTGAACACTACTCGAGCTATTTCCTGTATGAAGGGTCTTGAGAGGTGATTTAGTTGCAAATAGGACTCATGAATTTCATCTTTTCAAACTCTGGGACCTTTGGTAATGTGTTCTGTGGGAGGAACCATACTATAGGTATGATCAAGTGCCCAAAATGTGGCCAGGTAACCGCACTCTCGCCTAGCTTCAAAAAACAGCATCATCACTAAGCCCAGCAACATCACTTCTATTGAATCATGTCAGCTATCCTGGTTGCAACACATGAAAGGATGGCAGGTTTCAAACTGTGACAATTAGCTCATCTATGCTACATATCGAGTGAGGATAAGTCTTTCAAGTTGAGTATTAATGTGCGCAGATGGTAAAACAAACAACCATGAAACGACAACTACTGAATAACTGGAAAGAAGACGCGAGCGCACAATAACTGTGTATTAATGACAGACAGAGTATCACTTTTAAACAGCGCGACTGCCGCTGTGCTCAAACCCATCAATCGAAAGGACTATTTTGTCACTTTTACGATCTTTTGTCAGCACTATTTGTGATTAATAACTTATTACCATTTTTATACCCACATAAGAAGAAAATTGGAGCATTTTGTTTTCCCCCCACATAGTTAACAAGGCTTTCTGGATACATATTCAACAAAATGGCCTGATTGAATTCATCTATGATTTAAGCCCCCTTGACGGTGTTTGAAGTCTTGTTCTGTTTAATATTCACAGAAAAGACTGGTGCTTCTTTCAAAGATCAGGGAGCCGCGTTCTGTCTGGACTCAAAAGAACAGGTTGAGAATCTAAAGAAAAGCTCCTTCACCTGCAAATCGAATGTTAGTTTTTCTCTAAACATACTCAACTCACGTCACTTTCACATACACACACACACACAGTGGGACTGCACGTGTGTGCCCAAGTGCAGCCTCACACGCGTACCGTACCCGAACACATGCATACACATATAAATACGTCTTCAAAAGCCAACAGGTTTCTTCATATGGTCATGGTGAGAGAGGAGGTGTTGGAAGGAAAAAAACATTGGGAGGACAGGGAGGGCTGGAGAGAGAGACGGGGAGAGAGATATTTCTATAGAATTGCTCTGCTTACCCCCCGTCGAGAAGAGAACTGGGTTTCTGGACACCTGCCTCTGTTGTTTGGTTCTCTCCAGCTTGGCTGCGTGTTTTTTCATCTGGCCCCTGGCTGTGCGCTCAAGGTCCTCTCTAAAGCTGGTACGAGCAAACTACATGAAGAGACAAAAAAGAGAGGGGAGAACAGGGGCACAGATTAAGGCATATTTCCTCAGATTTCTCTGTGATTCATCATCGACTTCTTTTCTCTGTTGTTTTGTAAAGAGGAAGAAGAAAAAAGACAAAACACGTCAGGGCAAAACTCCTCTCTTTTAAACGCTTTTTTTTTGTTGTTTTTTTGTTTGTTTGGGGTTTTTTTTTACATTTTCCATTGACCTCAATTTTTCATGAGCTGATATGCTTTGTAGCTCCCCCATGACTCCTACTGTATTGAATTCATCTGGTTCCAATACATCCCGTGCACAACCTATCAATCACTGGGGAGCGTGGCAAACTAATCATTTATTGATGAAATGGGGCAGCCATGAATTTCTAACTGCATTTGTCTTATTTATCAAGCCAGATCAAACAATGAAAACCCAAACAAGCTTAAAGGGAAAGGGAGGGAGTCGCAGGGAATAACTTATTCTTCAGCAGTAGACAGCAGAAGGTTATTGATGGAGAGGGGAGGGGGGGGGCAAAAAAAAGAGGCCTGGGATGTAGTTGCATGGTGGGAGAGTGAAGGAGCGCGAGAGGAAGAAAGAAAAAGAGAGAGAGCAGTGGGGAGAGTTCAGAGTGATGTTCAGACAGCAGGGTACACATCTGAATTAATGCTTCCACAAAAGGCAATTTTCTCCTCGCAGGCTCCTCATCCCCTCTGTAGGTAGCAAGGTGAGGTATGTCTCCCTTACAGAGAATGAGAGACACAGACACAGAGAGAGGGAGAGAGCAGACTTAATGTTTCTTTTCAGCAACAGTGCTCTTTACTGCAGCTGCCTGGCTGGATCCCTGGGCTGGCTCGGGGGATAGTGTAGTGATCTCAGGCTTCCACCAGAATACACTTCTGGCAATGGTGTTTGCAAGCTCACTAACATGGGCTCCGGGGAATAGCGGCGTTGTTTCTTTACTTGTTTGCTTTCTTTAATGCAGAGGCAAAGTCTGTTGATATTCTTTTGAATTTCTACAGCCGTTGGTGGGCCGAGGGAGAAAAATAAAACAACAAAAGAGGAGTGAAGTTTTGCCTGGTATGTTCAGCGAGGGGGAGTTGAAACAGAGTTCACACTCAAGCGCTGTAGTGTCCACATAGCCACATGAGATCAAAGACAGAGGAGCAGTGGCACTGTCGCAGCGGTAAGCTGATAATTCACTTTCGTAACCTCAATTCGTCTGTGAGTGACGTGGAACAACTTTGCGATAAAGTTCAGAGTTAAAATACATCTGGGCGATCAAAAATTGAACAGCTTGTTTTCCGTGTTTACAGCCTGGTGGTGAGATGCAAATAAATCTTATTTAAATCAACAAAGTTAAATCAAGTCTCCACTCGGGGAGGAGAAAGCAGAGGACGAGGGGCGCCTCAGAGCCGGGAGAGTACAGTACAAGCAGCGGCGCAACTGGAAACACAGGCAGTGGAAAAGCTGAGGTCATCTCGCCTCTCGTTCTGCATTACATATCTACAGTACCGTGTCCTGTGGGAGCAGACAACTGTGTGTATCAGGAGGCCCCAGAGAGAGAGAGACCGAGAGAGAGAGAGAGAGACAGAGAGAGAGAGAGCTAGAGTTAGTGTGAAGGGGGCTCAGGGGGGCCGAGCGGCGACTAATCTGTGGCCCTCTCAAGTGGCAGAGAACAGGAGTCAGCAAGAGGACACTGCGATATGATAGCCAGGGGGAAAACGGGGCTCCCAACCAATTGGACCAACCAGCCTCCAGCTATACTGGCTGTGGTATCAGCAGGAGCCACTCCCAGGGCCGGGTCCTCAGTGAGCAGACATGCTGGCAGCAGCGAGGGGGTATAGTTTTCCACGGGGCATTGCTACTTCCTCTCACCAATGAGATCATCCAGAAAGAGCAGCGAGTCATCACTGATGTCAGGGAGAGCAGCTATTAAAAGGTTTAGTCAGCCTTTCTGGGCTGTTTGTGTGAAGTACATGTGAAGCACAATTGCACTGCTCATTATTATTACGATAATATGAAAGTACTGCCCTTTGATGCACATCACTATTCTCTTTTTTTCCTCTTTGTCTCTTTGTATTCCTCTCCCCCCTATTAATCTTCTCTTTATGCCATGTCTACCTCAAAAGTTTCTACCTCATCATGTCTGCGAACGCCTAACTCAGCATATAACGCTTGCTTCCAACGGGAACATGGCATGCTGAAAAGCTTCAATATCACACCCTGCAGAGCCGTCAGTTTAGACTTGAGTGGTTGCTCCTGACCAGATGTCCCATTCAGCGGCGCAGAAACGCTCCGCCACCGGTGCAGATAGGACAGGACTGACACCGTTCCCCATACAGCGAGGTTGCAGGAGCAAGGTTACATTTTACACAGCCTGAGTGGGCATGTTTAAAGGATCTTTTTACAGGCATTTCAAACCAGACTGCTGTTGTTTTGTGAGGTCAAACTGAAATTAATGACGGACATGACCCTATAAATGTATGTGTAATCAGTAAGCTAAACAGCTGACAGATCAAGACAGAGTGGGCAATTTTCGTAACATGTATATTTCCCCTCTGAAAGGTCCTTATTAACCGGTCAAATCATGTTTACAAATTCATGAGGATCAGACATAGAGGCAAAGGGAGTAAAATGCGGCAGCATCATGTCCATTAAATGACTAATACTACTCTGAGCTGGTGGATGCAAAACACAGCCATAGCTCTGTCTCTGTCTCCACCTCATGGTACTGTGTGAAATGGCAAAGGCTGCGGTCTTGGCAGTGTTGATTCAGATTTTTCCACCTGCACACTGAGCCTCAGTTAGGCAAAGTTTGATAACAGTGTGTCGATTACATGCTGTATATTGTTTAATGCTTGGGTAGTTTTTAATGAGGTAAAAAAAATATTACAAATAAGAAACAGCATATACACTGATTCTAATATACTATTAATAAAGACTCATCATATTTGTGAATATGATGGTAGTCAACAACAGATATAGGTAGGATAAGGCATGGGACATTTTTCTCCATCCAAAAAAAAATAATAAAAAATTGGCATCTGCCACAGTATTGTCATCTTTCATGGTTAGAAAAATCAGATGTCAGACACATCTCTCACAGGGCGCGCCACCCCCCCCATTTCCACCTCAACCTGCTGACTGGGCATGTTCTCATCTTCGCTGTGTGATTTGGTGTTCATCTCAGGCCCTCAGCAGCGCAATCCTCATATGGATTCAAAGCACTTCACTGTCTACTTAATCACAATACAAATTGTCCCGGTTCTGGTTTGAATAAGAGATTTTTTTTTATGTTTTCAGTCGGTGAAGTCCCCCTGGTGCATATGATCTGTCTATGAGGCTCACTGCACTTGATCAAGTGGGCCAGCCCGTCTCTGTGGGGATTACCCATCAAAGTGGAAAGCAAAGGTAACTCGATGCCTCCCGCAGACAGTGATTGATGATCGCGCTGTTTCATAACGAACTGCACCCCCACAACAAGTCTCGCACATGGGAAATGTTAATTGAAATGCTGTGTGTGCAAAGATGTGCTTTTCAACTGTGATGATACCAAGGTGTTACAGCAATAAACTAGAGGGAATTTAGCATGTTCTGAGAAAGTGAGCGGCCAGATGGCAAACTGCACCCAACTCTGAAGCGACAGCACTCACCACGTCCTTTGCGTGCCTTGTCTTTCTAATAGCAGGCAGGGTGTCATGACTGCGGGGGAAAAAAGAGAAACCAAAATTGACATACATACCTTCTCTTTCCCTTTCACATCATATTTGGAATCCAGTTTTTGTTTACAATATGTAGACAAAAAAAACTCAAAGGTCTTTTACCCTTCTGACATGTTGTTTTCCCTGATTAAATCCGTGCAGGGGATGCACCACTCATATGGGAGAGCTTTAAACCTTTCTGCACCAACTGCGACGTAGTGCCGGTTGTTCTCCAGATCAGCGGCGCCGCAGACAGGACGTCCATCTAATGTGAAAAGCCTGGGAGCACAAAGGAGGACCACAAATTGGAACAATGTTTTGTGGCTGAACTATACTTAGACATATGAGGAGTAATTAGGATATTGAAGAGCCATATTAGATGTAACAAATATTGTTTGAGAGGTTTGAATAGTTCTAAAAAATCCTGACAAGCAGTTTTGAATTAATTCACATGAACACATCACAACCACATATTGTCTGCAGTCACTTAACAGTTGGAAAACTACTTTCACTCTGCTAAAGTTTGTATTGTAACTGGTTAACTTTTAACAACTAATACCTGTACATCGTTTGTGCTAGACTGTGACTTAATTGTGATTCAAAGTTTACATTTTGTTCTCATTTGATGCAGTTATCTTTGTTTCATATTGGAATTTTAACACCTGACCAGTTTGTTTGCACATTTTGTTTAACAAAGTTTGGAGAGAAATGCTTGGGTAAAGTCCACCTCATTAATAAAACACTGGCATCAGATCGGTACTCGGTACCAGCAGATGTACAAGGCTAATTTAGAACCATAAGGGTTCCTGATGTACATTACCTGTACACCGCACCAGTACGAAGACACACTTTTTCTGTCACCATGGTTAAAACACTTTCCCAGCTTGTAAGAGTATGCTTAGGGATCCGTATTCGAGCTGGAGGAACCAAGACCTCTCCATTGGTAAAGACACTATGAAACACAACGATAACAAAAACAAAGAGGCAAAATGAGATTGTTATTCAATTTTTGAAAAGACAATAGGAAGAAAACATTCTTTACTAAAATAATGCAACAAAGAACATTTTCCTTTTTTACATTCAGCGTAACTGTATCCATCTTTAAATAAGCACTCACTGTACTGTGCAAGAGCCATCAGTAGTTCTCCTCCAGCGAGCAGAAGCTACTATTCTGCTGTGAACAACAGGTCGGATCTGCAAGATTTCAAGACGAGCGGTCATTGGGTGAATAAGGAATGAACTTTTTTTTTTTTTGTTAATATCAACATTTGGTTGTGATTATTGACATTCAGACAACTGTACAGGCAACAAGGTTTAGGCTTCATTCACCTGCAACCTCGCACTCAGGCATGCTCTCTGTGTGACAGTATGGTCACACATGCAGCAGATTAGCGCCTGTAAATAAGGCTGGACATAGTTTAATCAGTTTCAGTACAACTTATAAAACATTGGTCTTACCGGTTCTTTTTCCTTCTTCTGTGGCTTCTTGGTTGTTATCTCACAATAGCTGGAAGGCATTAAAAAAAATCATATAAACGACTCAAACCCAGGGTTCAGGTGCTACAGCTGATTTTCAATAATAGACTGTAAACGCACATTTAGAGTTTATTTAAGATACTGTATGCATATATAGAGGCCATTTAAACCCTGAGGCAATTGTAGGTTAATGAAACTGTGGAGTACCGAATGCAGAGCCAACAAAAGAAACAAACGTTACAGAGAATCCCAAGTATGTAGCTATCTTAACGTTTGCATACCAGCCGCAACGATGCCCTTCGTCAGGTCGCAGGGTGGAGAGCATCCTCCTTAATGTGACCTGACCACCCACCCTCTCACACACACATATACACACGTACACACCTTACAGCATGGTACCTACTCGAGCCTTTTGAACTTCTCATTTCCGGCTGCAACATACACGCTCCCATGCTTCAAGTCGTCCAAACGCTGAACTTTGCGGCCCTCTCTGGGGGAGTACAGCCTCCTCACGGCGCCAAACGGCGCCGCAATCCCTCTGGTCAAAGAGGTCAAAAAATTATCCAAATTTGTCACCTGCCGCGGGTTCACAACTACTTTCTTTCCGGGATAAAAAGCGTCTCCGTTCCTGTAGACAATTATTGTTTTGGTCGGCGGCGGATCGCCTCTCCCCGCTGCGCCCGGCATGCTAGGTTAGCTAACCGAAGCAGTTAAAACAATAATGGCGCTTGGTGTCAAAATTAAATGTGTCAGCGGTAGCTGTGTTGAGTCCCCGGAGACGTAACTGGAGATAACATCTGATATGGAAACCAATTATCTCACACCAGAGATGGAGCGTCATGAAACCTGTTCACCGTGTGTGCTGTTGTTTGCTAACTTAGTTTACACACATTTGAGTGCAGCTAACGTTAATTCTGAAACTTCCGTGTTTTTAAGGCAACCAGCATTTATCAGTGGTCCTATCAGATCAAGGACATTTAATGACTTCCGTTGTGTCGTTTATTTGGGTTTTAGTACCTCAAAATAACTTTGAACTTGACATTTTTCACCTGTATTGGAACTATTTCTTTGCATTCCGTGTTATAGGCTGTGCGGTTTTTATTTAATTAATTATTTAACAGGTGGTCAGTGGCCCTGACTCCATGTTTCTGTGACCCATGGACTACTGGACCTCCATTAAAGGAACCAGATTCAGCCTTGATTGTCTGCATTTTGCACTGCAAGATCATTGTTTATTCATACAGATTTGTATGTGTCTTATATCTTTCACCCCTGTGCCACTCCACTTTTCTTTGCTCCTTCACCAAAAGCTGACAGGTGACATGTTGACACATTCTTGTACCTTGCCTTACAAGCTAAAGCACCACTTCCACAGCAGGAAACTGATATTTCCGTGGTGGCCGTAGATGTAACATCAGACGTGTTTCTCATTTCCATGCACTGTGGCCATATCTCTCATTTGCAGGCCAATTTTTTTTCACCACAGAACATCTGCCTGTCCACTGTTAGACAGAGCTGTCCAAACTGTTTACCACAAAGGTAACCAGAGATTGCACCAACAATGGCACCTAATTGGTTTATGCCAGACAAGTCCTGGTCAATTAAATGCATAATTCATCTCAGCATTAATTATTCATTTCTTAAGGGACTGGTGCTGTGCTTTATAAGGAGAACTGCTTCATGCATATTCAAATTTCTCTTCTTAGAAGGACTTGATAGGATTTAATCTCAGCTGGGATGCCCGTCCTAAAAAAACAAAAGCAGCCAGGGCTGTAAGACAACTTCTATTAATCACACAACTAAACCTTTGAGGATTTGCAAAGATGAAAATGTCATATTCAGCTAATGTATGTATTGTCTTGTTTTTGTCATTCAGCTAACCTTTTGCTGTCATATTGTTACCAAGTGTAATTATTTGAAACTCTCTTGTGTTCAGACTATACATTATTTTTAAATAATAGTCATGCCACAGCCAACTGTCAGTGTTAATTTAGCTGAACACTGTATGCCAGTGTGGCCATATCATCAGGTTTAATTCACTGCTTAACATAGATTTAAAAGTTTTCCCCAAAGAAATAATAATCTAGATAATCCCCAACATTTAAGTTCATATAAATATCCCTTAAAAAACCTCAGTTAAATCTGCTGTACAGCTTTAAAATCCATGTGTTGTTTTGCTCAAATGGCCGTGTGTTACAGTTATAGTGTGTAACTGCAGCACATCATGTCACATTATGTGATCCCTTTGCTCTGGTGGTTAAATGTTCCCTTTGGAGTTTTATGGTAAACAAAGTTTACATTCAGTGTTACTCATCAATGTGTGCATCATTGAGGTCGAACACATGCCATGAATGCAGTTCTGTCATCATAACACACAAGCAAAGCTGATTTTTCTTTATTCTCTTCTTGCAGAAGTGACATGACATCCAGTGCCACATGGTAACAGCTTTGAAAATTGAATAACCAACAGAGGCCCAAGTTCAAAATTCACCTTAATACCATGAATTTTGTTTTCGATAGCTGCAGACTGTGTGGACACCTTTTAATCAGGAGCACGGGTTGTTTTCACTGAATATATTTTACAGCTGTAAATAGCAAAATTAGTGATGCTTGAATTTTTTTGGTGCTTTGATTTCAGGGTCCTATTATTGTTTGTATTGGCTCACTGTCATGGACTGAGTACGTTTAAATAGAGCCAAGCCATTGTTAATGTTATTAACTGTGCTTTTCCTTCAATGACGACACAAAATGTCTCCAGTGAAATAAAGGCCTGTGGAGCAAACTTTGCATCCCAGTGTGAAGAGTCGTCACCATGCAGTTCATCTTTCATCCACTAGGTGGAGGCTGTGATTCAGCTGCTGCACTCCATCAGCTCAGGGGCAGAAAATAATGAAGTAATGAAAACAATGCACAGGCTGTCTCTCTTTTTTAAATTATCAGTGAAAATTTATTTTACAACAACCGCTGCATAACTTAAAAATGAATATGAATATTGTTTTCCATTTCTCTGATTAAAGGCACTCGACTGGAACCAAAATCTTTTTTTAATTTCATATTTTATGCACAAACTACAGCCTTCTACATTTGCTTATTTGTCTAGCTTGTTGATGGCACCGTTGCAAATATTGCTCAGTGGACAGTTTTCATAACATAAAAACTCAATACATTGCCTGCCGTGCTGTTTGAAACGCTAATGAATCACAGAGTATGAGATTAAGGATGCGCTTAAAATAAGTAGAAATCTCACAAAAGGAGAGAAACTCTGAGTGTTTTAAATAGCTTATGAGCTTAAGGAGAAGACAAAGTAAAAAATATACTAGTTTGCACCACTTGCGCGTCATTTTGTCATCCTATTTACAGGTGGAAGATCTAGCACAAACAACACATCTAACTTTTGTCGCATTATATTTATACATTCTTTAAGCAGTCTCTTTAGCATAGACTGAACTCAGACACCGTCTTTGTCAAATTCACAAACAAAATACATGGTAGGGTGGCAGGCCACATCCGTCCACTCCCCGGAGGCCACCATTTCAACACAGTCCTCATCATCATAGGCGTTGTTGGGCTCTCCTTTTCTCCACTTGCTGAAAGTAGTCATGGGAGAGAGATCCACGTAGGTGAAAACACCCTCGCGGTGCAGGTCGTGAATGCCGATGTAGACTCTGTTCAGGCCCGCTTCGGTGATGTACCCTGCGATGGCCGTGTTGGCTCCCTCATCCTTGGGCATGGCCAGGTGCCCTCCCCTCGTCTGACAGTACACCTCTGCGTCGGAGTAGCGCTTCTCCTCCTTCACCAACAGATAGACCTTAGTGTCTGTCTCTTTTATGCCAGCAACAGCTGCAGGGGAGGGCAGTGCTGAAAAATGAGCACTTGTATTTCTATAAATTTCACATTGACGTGCCCAGCAATTTGCAGTTCTATGAGGATGACAAGTGGAGGCAGTAGCATGGGATGCAAGATCTGATCATGACGGAAGTTTATGTCAAACTGTTTTCAAAACACGCAAGTAGAGTGAATGAAAAACGCTAAGATCATACCATTTTTAATGAATTTCAGCTCCGAGGAGAGCTGGGCCACAAGAATGTCCATTTCTCCAATCATCTTCCTCATTGGTGTGCACTCACATGGAACACCTGATAAGGCAAAAATGTGGGGGATTACCACACTGCTCTCTTAATTAGTTCTCAGATTTCTCCAAATGTGTCTGTCTAATCCTGCAGTAATCTGCTTGACAAACTGCATAACACGATTTAATATCTCACCTGGATCTCCATTAGGGCCCCTTGGACCTGGGTCCCCCATGTCTCCCTTAACCCCTGAGATATGAAATGTAATTATTCATAAGACACGAACTCTGAATTCATTTCTAAACAGCTTCATGTGAAGTAGATTTCTGCATTTTTTAATTACCTTTCAGTCCACTTGGACCCACTTTTCCATAACGTCCCATTATGCCTTTCTGACCTTTAAGCCCAGGTTGACCTGAAAAGGAACACATTTTGTCACTATTCAATCTATTTAAAAAGCAATTGTCTCTTGTTAGACGAAATGTCTGCACTTTAAAATTAGCAAATTAAGTTAATGAAATTTAAATGCTCCAACTATTTCCATTAAGGTACATTAATTAACATGCTGAGTCTGTTTAATCTCCTTTAAAAAGTATGTGAACACCCTTCACTCCTCATTAAGGTCTTCAGTAAACACTTGTCCACAGCAGTAGATTCTGCAAATCATTTCTCCTCCAACCTCTCATCCAAATGTAAACACTTGGCCATCTCTGGATGGCCTGGCCGTGATGTAACAGCGCGTTATCAGTCCAAGCAATGTGATCTTTACCCCAGTTCTTTTTTGTTTGTTTGTTTCGTCTTAGTAATAGTGTGGAAATGAGTAAAATGCATAAGCTTTCCCCTTCACTGAGATATAAAAATATTCTGCAGTCATCTCAATTTGTCTCAAGTGCAAAAATGATACCGATCTCTCCAGGAGGGCCAACCCTTCCCGGTCTCCCCGGTGCTCCTTTTTGTCCTTTCTCTCCTGGTTCTCCTTTTGCAAAAGAAGACAGAGACAGAAAAATAAGGAAAAAATACAAAGACAGTCTGTTCTTTAGTTTTCTTTGTATGGTGTGCCTAAGAGAGTATGCATGCCTTTGAGTCCAGGGACCAGGATTTGAACAGTGCAGGACTCCTCTGCCAAGTGCTCTCCATATGATGTCTGTAGTGTCAGTAAACTCAGCACCGATATTAGTATCATGGGCATTAAGAGCTTCTCTCCTATCATCCTTTACATGGGCTGGTTGGGCTACACTGGAGAAACAAGAACGAGTAAGTCATATAACTCAAGAGGGAAAAGAGAGGAAACAGAAGTAAAGGCTGGTTTCAGCAACAAAACATTAAGATTCCACAGTAGTTATTATCCATTACATCCAGTTTGTCGGCTACTGAGTTCTGGAGAGAACACGCCCTTCTCCGATAAGCAAACATCCCATTTTAATAAGAATACACGCATACCCAAAAAGAGTTTTGCAAAAGGCTTATTCATGGTAGTTGCAAAAACCCACTCGACACGTTTTAAGCCATAGATACAAGCTTAAGAAAAAATGTTTGAAACTAATCTGTAAATATCATCTACATTTTCTTGTTGTTGTTGTTGTTATAAACTTGCCAGCATTCTTATTAGGAATAAATGTAACCCTTGAGAAAAAAAAAAAGCAGATAGCACTGGTTTAACAGTATAGTGCATTTCAAAATCTGGGTGGCCTACCTGTAGAGGTATTTCCAGACAGGAGTAGCGATGTATTGCCAGCTTGCAAAGACTTGCAGGAGCTTTGAACACTGGTGGTCTTACAGAAACATTTCATGTTCCTCCACAGGCACCGCAGAATGTGTGTGATAGGCCTTTCATAAACAGTTCACAGATAAAGTCCAAAGCAGCTGGGGCCCGACAGATAATTGGCTGGGAAAGTAGTGGAGTGATTGACAGCGGAGAGGCCCGATGGATACACTGACTCAACTGCGAACTCTGTCTGATATATGGAAAAGTCATTTCATCTACAAAACCTTTTAAATAATCTCACTGAAAATTAACACGTGGCATAACCGCCCTGAACGTGTGTATCTGTAGTTTTGCTCCACCAGTGCCACAGACTGTTTGGGTTGCCTGAATTGTTTCATTGAATAGATTTCTATAATGTGCTGTGTGTGACGGTGGCTAATGCATTTCACTGTGGTGGCTAAATAATGCGAGAGTACCAGTTCTCCTCTTGTATTCTGTGGTCTGTGTCATGTGATTACAACTTCATTCTCTGTGTTCTTTTAAAATGCACTTTTTATTTTTAGGTGCTTGCACAAGATTAATGATGCCATAAACTTAAATATATGTAGGAAAGCACAGATTTTTACTTTGCAGAGTTTAACAGCGGGATATGAGAAGTCGTTCGCTGAGGTTTTATGCAGGGAGGCCATTTTAACGTAATAGTAATAATCATAATAACAATAACAATAATAAGTTGCAGTCTGATGTGTGTGTTTCTGGGGAACATGAAGATACTACCCTGAAGCTAAAATGTACATCTCTTAACAATTACTGTACTTCTGTTTTGTTTTGTTTTTTTATGATATGTCACAGGAGTTCAGTCTATCATTATCATATTTTCAAAGGCACGACTGCAACTGTTACGTAAGTCTGTGTCAAAGAGCCAATCCGAGTTTAACTTTCATTTTTCACGCTTGTGTAGCGTTTCTGCTGCCATCATTTCCCCCGAGTGTCCCTGTTTCTTGTGATCATCAACTCTCAAGTGCATCCCCTCCCTTGTCTTTACTCTTCCCTGCCATAAGCAAGTTAATTGGTTTGGGATTTGGCTTCAGATGTACAGATCTGCATGTCCCCTTTGTTGCCACCTGAGGGAGCCATTGTCCATGCAAGTGAACCGTATAAGCGCTACAAAAACTACTGGTCTGGAGCTTAAAATACAATTGCTCATCCGTTTTATTTGCGTAAATTCTGTTAGAAATGCTGCAACATAATACATGATCAAACAAAGACTTACAAAAGAATATATTTTCAGGCTTTAAATAGACTTAGTTCCTGATAATTGCTTGTGTTTATTCATCTTGACCAGAATAAAAAAGGAATAAAGAAACAAGATGCTGGATGGTGAATCATTTCCATTCATACTTGCACTGTTCATGTACTCTCGAATCTCAAAATGAAATATGTCACCATTTGATATGGTCAAGTGTTGCTTATCATTGTTGTGCATTATTTAGGATTCAGGATGACTTTCAACTTGTGAACAAAAAAAATGTCATGTTAATGTTTACATGCTGTCATCTCGAGTCAGTAATGAGATATGGGCCAATACAGGAGTATCAGATATCCTAATTAGATTTACAAACCTAATGGTGGCTTTCAGTGGTGGATTGGGTGTCTCCTTCAAAAATCCCCCCAAAAGTTTTATATTACCTGCCTTTCAAATATTCATGACTCTCAAGGCAACATTTGCTGTCGTTTCAGTGAGGTACTTGTGTGTGTGTGTGTGCTCAGTTTATCTTCTAACACCAGTTTTATGTTTAAACAAAAAAATACTGCACATTCTATGACTATGAGTGGTCGCACGAATCATTTACCTGCTAAATGAGAACAGTTATTATTTTTTGTGTATTTATTTTTTAATAGGATGTCATAACAAAGTCATACTAACAAACACTTTGCTGTCCTCACTGTTGCGCGAGGCAGGAAAAAGCCAAATTTGTAGATATGTCTGTGATATTAAATACGTTTTTTGAAAGATTACTGTCCCAATACTGCCCCCAAATTAAACAAATTACACTAAACCACAGACTAGTTTAAAAAACAAAACAAAACAAAACTACCTGACACAGGGTCTTACGAGCAGCACCTCAACGCACCTTCACTTGTGTACAGTCAGTGACGTCAGCTGAGATCACCGGAGCGCGAGCGCAGCCTGTCATCCACACAGCCTCCTGCTCCGTCCCTGCTCTCGTGCCCCGGGAAGAGAGACCCGCAAAGTTGGACTGCTGCTACAACTGCCCATCCGCATGAGGGACTTAAAACTCTCCCTGAACGTTCATTTGACTGAGTGACGGACACGAGTCGTAAGTGTCTCCGCTTTTGACTAACTTTCAACATTTTTTAGCGAGTAGCCAGGGTCAGAAACAGCGCGAGGTACTTTGTATTTAACATGAAGGGAGTGAGTGCCGTTGCTGCAGTCTTCCTTGTGTGCTACCTATAGTTTCATTTAATCACTATCAAGCCTTGCCCGCGTTAGTACAGTGTTACTGTGCTCTTACAGTAGTGGTAAAAGTATTTAGAAGGGGCTTAGTACCGTTAGTCTTTGGTACAGAAGGTGTTTAACTGAGGTAGTCTTGAACTGACTCTATTAACACAGTAAAATGTTCCACCTCTTCTCACCTGCATGACATCACAGCAAGTGTTACTGTTTTGTCCCAATAGCATCTCATGGTTTTGCTGTGTCATATTCATTGAATCCCTGCCATTTGATAGCCTGATAAACATGGTTACATAAGGCTTATTTATGTCTTATTCGACTGTCTAATACCCTCTGTGTGCTTAATTGTGCCGTTTCCCCATATGTTGTCACCCCTCAGCCAAGTCACCTTCTGAAACCAGAAGTCTGACTTGTTTTTAGAGGTGGTGTGATCTGTCCATACTCTCTTCCTCCTGTTGGCCTGTTGTTGATATCCACTGTATTTTCCACATCCCTTTTTGCCTGGTAGAGAACAGGAAACAAGAGGCAGGAAACGAGGCGTGTGTGTCCTGCTTTAACTGTGAGCCCCTTCATGTGTGTGTACGTTAATGTTTCCTTCTCTCTGTGCTCTGTGGGACATGTGATTTGCATTGTCTCCCAACTGATCACTGACTTTTGTTTGTTAAGCTTGAATCTCACTTGAAGCGTCTCACCTCCCCGTCTGGATTAGGGTCAAATGCTAAGAGGATTTAGGGCTGCAGAGTCAAAGTTACTCGTGAGGGACTGGTTTGTATTTTGTTGAGAAGTCAGTGAGGCCTTTGCTTTGAGATGTAGATGTCTGGGCTGAAGGACGTCTCCTCAAGTGGTGTATCAGATTGTTTGGAGGCTTGCTTTGAAAGCTCTTGGGTATTTGTGCAGTGATGTACATTATTAACAGATAACTGGAATATTTCCATTATAGCATGTGCAGCCATTGGACGTCATGAAGTAGGGAACTGTGGGAAAGCTTTGTGGTTATCAGTCATCTCACAAAGATAGTCTTGAGGACCCCCCCCCCCCCCCGCCGCCTTGATCTCACTCTTGAAGGCTGAAGATAACACACTGCGAAAGTAATCTTATCCTCCCTCCTTCTGGTGCATTTGTTAAACTCCTGATTATGTTTGAATGTGGTTTGAATGCAGTCATTTCACCATCAGCAACCGCACAGTTTTATTATCACCTCTGCACATTTGCATAATGGCATACATGTAGTATGGACACAGCTTACAGATAGGGCCTTTTCATTGTTGCAGCCAGCTCTAGTGCATGTTGTCGAATCAGATTCATGTATATTCCTGTTTTCTTTCTTTGCATCCTGTCAGTGCGAAGACGATTCATTTGCTTTGCTTTCTTCAACCAAGGTTCAAGAAACTTCCGCTGCAGTAGCTAATGAAATGAAATTTTGTTCTGACTGTGGGTTCTTTGATGTGTGAAATCATCCTCTTGCTCGGCTTTTGACCCACACCGGGCAAAGTCACCTGTCGTAAACGAGGGTTATTGTTGAAACAATAGATGGGTCATACAGCAGTAAACTGAGACAACAGCATGTCTGCTTGTGTGATCTTTCATTCACTTTCACGTCGGATCTGCATTTTACTTAAATGCAAGCCAGGTTTTCATTTGTTTGTGTTTCTATGAATAAATTGTTTAACATTTACTACACTTTTTAAACATTTCTTTATATGTCATTAGCACAGGTACATTAAAATGTGTAATATACCTGTGTTCTCCTGTCCTGAAATAAAGAAAGTGATTAAATGTTGTTTAAAAAGTACATTCTGGTGTTTTTGCCAGGACAATAGCTTTCAAGCAGCGGTACTTTCATCTCCGTTGTAACACATCTGTAACAGAAGGTTCATCTGAGCCTTCTGTTACAAAGTCCTGACAGCGAGGGAGTGGCTGGAAATGGCTGTAGTGTATTTACACAAGCCAGATGTAGGTGTATTAACCTGACAGAATATGTGCTTCATCATAAAGCAGTAAAACCTGCCTTCCGCAACTTAATTACTCTAATCACTAACACACGGGGCAGTTTTTATGTAACGCAAAGGCATTGATCACAATCATTGTTGTCTTGCCTCATCTGGGTCCAAAAGAAAGACAAAGAATCAATGGAGAAGGTGTCCACAGGCAACAGCTGTCTCCCTATGACTGGATCCCCCATTATGCTGAGTTGATGTACCTGTTGAACTTTGAGTCCTTGTTGAAGGCTGCATCAGCAGTTTCCAGCACCTATCCTCTCTGACATATGACCTCAATCCCTGAAGCTAATAGGATCCTCAGGCATACTGTCAGCACTTTTGCTTTGGAGAACTGTGTGCGGTTGTAGGATTAACTGTCAAGAACTGCTCATGACACGCATGTGAAAACACAGCTTTCACATTTGACTGAAGATGCTCTGAGATTGTCAACAGAAGATTCAGGCAGAAATTACCCACTCTGCATCTGTCTGGGTCCAACTGTTGCTGTCAATCAGAGAGTAAAGTCTTCCAATTTTAATGTGCAGCTGAATGTATAAAGATGTAAATAAGCAGTGCTTAAAAGAGCCAGCTGGTAGTATGTCTTTCTCTTAGTTGGACGTCCAAATTATGCCCAGATGGTTGACAGTGAAGAAAATCTACACTCGACAATGCTCCCCAAAATGTCATAGTTTGATCGCATTGTCTCAAGGTTACCTGCTTTAGCTTGGACACACACACACGGACAGATTTGAGAGTCTCCAAACTGGATTGTTTAGCACGGCAGTGTATGTCAGGTCACTTGGGGATAGTGTTGTCCTCACTGGCGATGGCAGGAATCCCTCAAGAGACGACTCCAGTTGCATCTCAGTTGAAAATCCTCTCTTGCAAGATCAGTAGTGGGAATACCAGGTTCATGGAAAGTGAAGCAAATGAAGGAGGAATGCCACTGTAGATCAGTTTGACAGTAAAAATATTCTCACATGATTTCATTTAAGGTTCTCGCATTTTCATGACTTGTAAGGTTTAGTTAAGACTCGCAAAATGAAGGTATGCAGGAAAATGCTGCCATGCACATGAGGATCAGGTGCTCAATAAAAGCCTGTGACAGTGAGAAATCACCCCCACAGGATTAATGTTTTCTCAGTGGTTAGGTTGCCAGTGCTGATATCAACTCGTGTTTGTCAGCAGAAAAGAGGAAGATGAACAGGTAAAGCATCTGTTGTGTAGCTACACAAGCTCTGGGGAGGAGGCCGTAGGACCAGCTTAGAAGCAAATTCAGTTTGAAGTTCTTCAGGAGAAATGCAAAACTGTGCGCTGGACTTTGCCTGTTTATGTAAAGCCACATATGAGCTTTCCTCTATTCACTCTCCTTTCTGTCTCTCCCCATCTCCCAGTTGTGTGGTTGTGCTGACTGGAGGTGAGCCATGGAGGATGGGAAGCCAGTGTGGGCGCCCCACCCCATCGATGGGTTCCAGCTGGGCATGATCGTTGACATAGGAGCCGACACGCTCACCATAGAACCACTGAACCAGAGGGGCAAGGTGGGTCATCGCACACAAACACACACATGCACAAGCACCCACCCCATGCACTGCTTTCCATTTACGGGCAAAGTAAGGCTGACTGGAGAAATGGGTGAGGGGCTGATGCTTGTTTTCCTTTCATGTGGCTCTGCAAGCTGCACATTCATTGAGTGGGTCACGTAAATACGTGTTGTTTGACTTAATCCCAGGAGCGTGCTCACAACGGCATGCAATCACAAGTTCATGCACAAGAAATTTTAAAACTCCTATTTTCTTTACATTTGCAGCAATCTGTGTGAGGTGCGTTTTCAGGTAGAGAGGCGTTAACGCAACAATGTGTAAAATGTGAGAAACATGAGAGACCACATGTACAGAGGCATGAATAAATAAATAGAGCAGCAGCAGGTGCGCTGATAGTGTTGCCTAGAGGGAGAGCTGCTCATTAGGAGGTAAAGGCCACCTGTTACACCTGAGCCGTCACGTGTCCCCAGCAAGCAGGCCTCTGATGTTTACAGCGGACACGTACTCCTGCAGTCGCCTCTGCATCTGTTTCATCTGAGGTGTGCTCATCACAGCTAACGCACAGACGTTTGCCACCTCAGACATTCTGGCCTGTTATCCTATCACAAGATCCTGCACACTGCTCTTACTCAGCATCACAGTTTATTGATTCAAGTGTTCCAACAGGGCCTCGACCACATATTTTCCAGAATGCATATATCCCCTGTCTTTGTTTAAACGAAAAAAATGCACAACCTGTTTCAAATGCTCAGACAAACACGTCGACCCTCAAACACCAGAGAAGAACATTCTGTGTGTGCACAGTGAGATTGCTTTCCTTTCGGTGGAAGTGACTTATAAACAAAAACAAAAGCAGTTAACTATTTATTTATTTGTAGTTACTTAACATCTTTCTGGCACACGACCTAGCAGTGCTAGCCATTGTTGTTGTTGTGAGAGCGAATTGAGGTGTTTTGAAAAATCTGTGTTTTAATAAACTAAAACACTGATTGCGTGTGAATGAGAGGCCCAAACGCAGAGGAAAATGTTCCTTTTGCAAAATATCTGAATACGTGCGGTAAAGGTCTAAGTCATGGCAGTGTCTCAGTAAGCCAGAATGCACAATGACAGAACCCTGAAACCGAAGCAGCTAAATGGAATTCAGCCCTTATTCATTTTATTATATACACCTGTGTTTGACCAGTTAAAACTATAAGAACAGTTGATTATTGAGTGTGATAGCTTTGGCTTTCTCTTGATGTTTTATTCAGAGGAATTCTATGTTTCTCTGGTGAAAATGGGTCACGTTCATGAGTGTGAATTCCTTGCACTGTCAAAATATCTGCCAGTGTAGTCAGACAACCCTGTGGTTTGCACTGCAATACAGTCTCACCTTGTTAGAGACTTATTTTGCCATTATTTATGTACTATTATATTTCTAATTGTGCCAAATCCAATTGTGTTACCCAGCTGACAGATAACCGTGTGATATGAAGACTCCACCGCACTAAATGACTCGTGAAGATGAATATAGGTCGTTCGGCTCTGAGCTGGAGAAAATGTGAATGAGATTGAAGTGAATCTCATTTGGAATAGCTCCGAACTTTGGGTGCTCGTGATCACTTATTGCAAGGCATAAACTCTACCCCATTCAACGAGGGAATGAAAGGCCCATTGAGTGTCTTTTTTTTTTTTTTTTTTTTCTAACAGCAGTGCCGAGCTCATTAGTGTCCCAGCTCGGTATACGACCCTCAGCCCGGCTGCCTCTTCATCTTTGTCTTTTTTATTGGTTAGACATTTCTCACATGGTTATTATAGTGGATGGGCATGTCCAGATTGAGCCAAGATACGGTAGCAGGCGCACAAAGCAGATCCTGTTTATGCTTGCAGCCTGTTTGTGGTAATAAGCCATGCATCACAGCACAGACTGGAGTGCAGTGAACATATGCAAAGAGCAAAAGAGTGTTTATTGTATTGATATATACTGTAAGGAATAACCACATACATATTGATTGGTTCCCTCTAGATCTTCCCTACCACACACATGCACCACATACACTCACTCGCTCACTCACTCAGGTGTTCAGATCCAGTTTCTCTCCCTCCAAATTATTCATTACCCTGCCATGTCCCCCTTGTTTCTCTCACAGCCGGCTTGTTCCATTGAGTTTATTTCCATTAACTCAGACTCTTAAACAATAGAGTGAGAATATCAGTAACTAATTTAGCATGGGAACATGTCGCACCAAACATCATTACTGCAATCTTTAAGCATGATGAATGATTCATGTTTATGCATGCTCACTTAGCTTTTTTAATCTGTCTGGTTTTTTGGATGCTAATAAACATTTGTTTTCCGTCATAAGCTTTTCAACAAACAAGAAGTAAACAGTGAATCATCTAGTGCTTGAATTTGGCAAGGATAAGTAGAGACGGTGCCACTTGTAGCACGCCTATCCACCCAGGAAATGACATCATATGAATGTTGTGTTACAGACCTTTCTTGCTCCGATGAGCCAAGTCTTCCCCGCAGAGGATGACGTCAACAAGCACGTAGATGACAACTGTAAGTTCTTACAGTCTATTTTCAAATGTTTTTGTTCTAAACAAGGTCAGTTTTCCAAGAAAGGTTCTCATGATCTCTTGTTTTTCCCCCTGTTGCTTTCAGGTTCACTTATGTACTTGAATGAAGCTACTCTTCTCAACAATGTCAGAGTGCGGTACAATAAAGACCACATCTACGTATGTTTCCCTCTATTTATCAATACTATCCAGTTGCATCATAAGGGGATACAGTAACAGTTTTGAGAACAGGAAGAGAGAGGAGCCTTATCCTTCCTTCCCTGGGGGGAAAGTACCAGGTGGTAAAGAGGGAAGCTAGACAAGTGTCATAAAGTCAGACTGGTGAACCCAATCCTGATCCCAGTCACTCACTTAGGAAATGAGGGACAGCTGGTAGATGAGAAAAGCAAGAGAGAGAGAAACAAGTAAAGGTGTGCGTCAGTAGCCTTCACTCGGCTTGTTTTTGCCTCTCATTATTCAATAATTTATGTGCATTGCTAGTAGCTTTCTCTAAATGCAGTGACTGTATTTATATCTATTCCAGACATATGTGGCCAATATCTTGATAGCTGTGAATCCTTACTTTGACGTCCCCAAACTGTACGGCCCTGACTCCATCAAGTCGTACCGCGGGAAGTCACTGGGAACTCTGCCACCTCACGTCTATGCTATAGGTGAGAGCTCACACCTTCTAGTCACTGTTAAAAGAGGGGATAGCATACGGTATTAAAGTACAGAGTTGGGGGACGCCCCTATAGCTCAGCTGAGGCTGTCAGTCCTCTGCAATGACCGCTGGTTCGACTCCCGCCTGCGGCTCATGTGCTGCGTGTTGTCCCCTCTCTCTCTCTGCCCCCTTTCCTGTCGTACCTTCAGCTGTCGCTATCATAAAGGCTAAAAAACATTGTGCATTATTTCATTATTATTGCATTTATTCGGTGGATTTTATTTTCCATCTTATGTCGGGCATTGTCTTTATTTTATTTTGTTTTGTTTTAGCCGACAAAGCCTACAGGGACATGAAGGTCCTCAAGATGAGCCAGTCCATCATAGTTTCTGGTGAATCTGGTGCGGGAAAGACTGAAAACACCAAGTTTGTTCTCAGGTATGAGCTCACATGCATCATCCTACCTCCCACCTTCATCTTTCCTTCATGCTCACCTTCTGTCTCCTCCTTTCTGGCCATGTGTTCACAGGATACAACGTTTTGCAAATCAAATGTCTGCTCTCTTTCCAAGCCAAGATATTTCACCGCCGTGCTTCGACTGCATGGCATCGAGACTTGCTGATAATGTCTTGCAAATATCTTGTGAAAAATAGATTGAGAGTAAAGATGGTAATACAACAATAAACTGCATACAGTTGCGTTTAACCAGCAAAAACATGACTTTCTGACTGCCTGTCATACTGCTCTGTTTTTAGAGGGCCACTTCAAACAGTACAGAAATGAGGGGAACAGTCAAGGGCGCGAATTGGTCAAAAAGGCAACAAGTACTTTATTATTGTTACTGCAGCTGTAGGTCTAACGGCTGTAGCTGCTTTTCAAAGGAAAGCTCTTGTAGAAATCTTTAAACTGTGGATTTTATTGTGTGTCAATCATCTGGGGATTTACTGTATATGTTCATCATTGCTGAATTTCATCCCCATCTTGTAGATATCTCACCACAACATATGGAAGTGGCCAAGATATTGATGAGAGAATTGTAGAAGGTAAAACAATAACAAATAAAAAAAATAAATTGCTATTAATTATCAATACTACATGTACTGTATGGGGGCAGTGTGATCCTCATTCTGTTTTTTCCCCACTTTAAATCTCAGCAAATCCTCTTCTTGAGGCCTTTGGAAATGCAAAAACAGTCCGGAACAATAACAGTAGTCGCTTTGGGAAGTTTGTGGAAATCCACTTCAATGAGAAGGTAAAAAAGATTATCACTGTTTTGCTGTGTGTGGATCATGACATTAGAAAATCAGATTTTAACACCAGATTCTTGTCTCCTGTCGCCAGAATGCAGTTGTGGGTGGATTTGTCTCACATTATTTGCTAGAGAAGTCAAGGATTTGCATGCAAAGCAATGACGAGAGGAACTACCACATCTTCTACAGACTGTGCGCCGGAGCCTCCGAGGACATAAAGAAGAAACTGCACCTGGACTCTCCAGACAGCTTCAGGGTCAGTGGGCTAAGAGAGACAACAGGGTCTCAGAAAAGACTACAGATTACACTGTATTATGAGCCAAAATAAAATAGATAACTTCAGCTGTGTCATTTGAAAGAGAGATGAACCTGAGGAGCTGTGAGCGAGCCAGAAATCAGCATTTTGCGCTCTTCTTATGTGGAGTCGACATAAGTTGGCATTTCTATTGAAGCCCACTATGTCACATGAGCTTATTTCAGTGAGGTCAAGGGGTCCTCCCAAGTGAAATCAGAATCCCCTCGATAACAAAATATGTCAACAAAATATGTCACAATTGAATTCTTTTCCTTTTAGATGCAGTTATCAACTCAGCAGGGACAAAGTCAGTGAGCATAAAGGTGTTTACCCCAGCCTTTATTTTCCTCTACATGCTCTACAAAACATCACTTAACAGAACAACAAGCAGCTCAAGCTGTTCCTTTAGATGTTTATCATGGTGTTATTATATCAGGTCCCTGAGGTGACACCCACATCAACAGAGGCAATTACTTCATGCAATTCAGTACCAGTCAGCTGTGGAGCAATATTG